>NC_090884.1:1000805-1005805 GCF_036669925.1 Montipora capricornis | reverse complement strand
TTTCCGATATAAAAATCATTGCAGTCCCAACAGGTAGCTCTATATACAATCTTCAGTAGCCATTTGGCCACGGGTAAGTCTATCTTTGTAAAGAAAGAAAGAAAGATTTAAAAAAATCACTCTAAGGTCAATGCACCCGGAGAAGATATTTATACACGACATACTTTGTTTACTAACGATTTTGCTTTGTAACCCTAAATAAGGTAAAACTAAAAAAAATTCCTTTTGTGATGGTTGGGGTCAATGGATTGTTTTGTTGCTTTTGTAAGACATCATTCATGTTAGAATTAACAACAACTCTAGGGTAACCGTTTTATGACAGCAACTTCTTAAGATCCTCTAAAGACGATTGTAACAAACGAGGCGACGAGCAAATACGGAAAAGTGAGAGTACGGATCAGATTTACTTTGCATTTTGGAGGAGTGAACGAGTCGCATTTAGTGTAAGACCAGTGAAAGTTTTCTTTCGATAAATTGATGTTAAAAAAGTATTAAGCAGCTTATTAAGCAGTTGTTAACAATCCAGGCTTCGACGGGACACAAAAGTGTGACGATTACGCACCAAAATGCGCCGGGCTCTACGTACGACGGAGCCATCAGGTCATCTGAGAGATGGACAGTTGCGACGTTTGTATGGTATTCCGTAAGTGGTGAAACTAGTTAACAATTATTCTGCGAGGGCGCGCTGGATATGAAGTGACGAATAACCAACGAAGCACGTAGCGCCGAGTTTGTAATAATCATTTTATATCCGGCAAGCCCGAGTAGAATAATTGTTTTATTAAAAACTCCATGATGTTCCCGGGGGGTGGTATTATCAACTAAAGCATTGATTTCTGCCTCGGTCAATTCCAGTCCAAAACGGCTTTTGTCGGCCATTTTTCTCAGACGGAGCTGCAAAAATGTTTTCAGTTTGCTTTATAGCTGACCCGTTCCTTGACCATATTTGGTACAGCCGGAATATGAACTGATAGCCTGTGTCCGGCGAGCCAATGAACTGAATGCTGGAAATCTAATATCCGTAGTTCAGTTTTTAATAATAGGAGATATTCTTGTAATTACTCCTTACTCCGCAGCAAAATTACCAATAAGAATTCAGAGTGGATTCTAATCTATTCTTAATCGTAACCATTACAATTTCCTCAAATTTGGTTGGTGCATTATTTCGAAATCGGACAGTTACGTCAGCCAATCATATTAAGCGCACTCAGCTTAATCCACCAATCACAGAATTTATCACAATAACCATAGCAACAACCATTTACCCTATCAAACTGGGGATTTTCCAAAATGGACAAATTTGTAACATTAGACAACGAAAGGAATGCATTAATTTTGTTTGCTCGGAAATTGTAATGATTATGATTAATTGGTAACAGGACTTCGTGTCGTCCAATTCGGTCTGTAATCATACTCGTGATTAAAGAAATCGGACTTCCGCTTCGCGGTCAGTCGTCCGATTTTGTCAATCACTCATATGATTACAAACCGAATTGGACAACACGAAGTTCTCGGTTACCAATTAATCATAACCATTACCATTGGACGACACGAAGTCCTGTTACCAATGGCCGATTTCCTAGTTGCTGTTTGTCTCGGTTTCGAAATGAGTCTTGGTGCTCAACTATTTTATGGGAAATGAGTTTGATTTGCATAAGAATACGCAACTCATTCCCGTTTGAATGGTTGTGCACCAGGACTCGCTTTGAAGCTGAGGCATGCAGCATCTCGGAAATGGACTATTAATCATAACTGTTTTTTTACCATTATAAACCCCTAATTAAGAGAGTTTTAAGTATTTGACGGTGTTACATTTTGCGGGTTAATAATCCTATTATGGCAAAGCGTTGAGAGGAATTTTTTAAACGGTGTCTTAACGAGTCCTTTCTTACATCTTTTGTTAAAAAACAGGGGCATCTTAAGACAATATAAGAGTACATGTAACGATTCGAGGCCATATTTTCCAAAAGCTGATTCATGTGGTCAGCAGTATTTTTCCCCTCATGAAAATTGCACAGTCAGTCGCGTGCTACTGGCTACAACCGTAATTTGCTTTATGTGGTCCGAGTGATTCTCAAAAATGGCGGAATCAGTTGGGATTTGGCCAGCATTATCCCTTTGAGTAATTCCTGTTCGAGTTTTAACATATCTTTTTGTCCCTGCACAGTTAGTTGATCAAAACTATTTGCGTAACTAGTCCACGAGTTAATTTGGTCTATTGGTGGACTTCGATCGTGAAACAGTTTTGGCGCGGGTTAGCAGACAAACGAAATGAACCGGTTGTCTGGATCACTGTGGGTCCTTTTATTTTTTGCTGTCACACTTATAGAGGATGGAAGTAGCGAAGGAGTTTCTGAAGGTGAGTAAGAACGCATTCATTTACACTCTTCTAGAATAATTACGCAACAATATTTGCTTGATATTCAGTGACAGGAAGCTTATAAACATCTTCGATATTGCTCTGGCTAGGCTTAAACGTTGTACTCATAGTTGACGATCCTGAAATCAGAAATATTACAAATGTTTCGTTGTGTCATGTTCTCCTTATTTCCCTTTTCACTTAGCGAAAGTTTATCGCAAATGACTGGCGTAGCTTGAAATTTAACTTGGTCCATTTATTTTGCTTATTGTCGATCGTTTTAGCAAGTGCAGGGCTTTGTCCGTTTATATTTCCTTACTATTAAATACTTATGCTATCGATCGGCAATGATGAAAGACATGTTGAACCTTCGGGGGCTTCTGTTAATTGATGGAAAAGGCACGTTCGCACATGAATTGTCCCTTGTAGTATTAAATATGCAAATATATCAAAAAATATTAATTGCCGCTTCAGTTTTGCTTGCTAAACGGATCCCTTTATCTCAATCTACGCAAATCTTCTCGGTTTACACAGTTGGTTTATCATAAATCAGTCTTTTTTTGTATTTGCTGGATTATCATTTTTCAACAATTTAAAAGGTGTGAACTTCGCATTTATAGATTTCAAGTTGTAAGAGACGTTGTATTAAACAGCGTGCAATGCTTGGCTGACCAGGTGAAGCGAGGAATTTCCCGACGGCTCGCGCGCGAAATTTTATGGGCCCTTGTATTGTTCCTCGACCTTTGCTTATTGTATGCGCTCAGCTTCTCATAGTTGTTTTTTGTTTGTGTTGGACGAAGCAGTTATTTTTATCTTTGTTTTGTCTACAAGTTCACCAGGTTGGGTTCGTTTCAGAAGAACGTGCTATACATGTAACTCTGATTTTATCGACGGAAGAAACACTTTTGCTGACGGTTCTTGGTGTATTCAAGGATCGTCGTAACTTTCCTCCATACTTCGTGCTGAAAGCATGCAAGTTCGCTCCCACACAAAATACTGCGAATTCTATGGCCAAAAGTTACCGACAGCTCTTTAATTGGAGAACAAACATTCCATATGCGTCTTTGGAAGTGTCGAGTGACAAGCTTTCAAAGTTAGAAAACTTGGAAGAGATAAGAACAGACTCTTCTGTGCTGCTTGTGAGAAAGATTTCAAGACCTGATGACCTTACTTTTTTTATAATACTCACGCTTTAGGTAAACATAACACGTTAAATTTTTGAACAGATTTGAACTGCGCGGAGCCTCTTCACATAAGGACAACAACAAAACTCATTGCTAAATTAATCGCGCTTCCCAGCAAAGTGTATGAGCTGCCCCTTTTACAGACCTCGCTATGTATTTAAAACTGTTAGCATGAAAAATTAGCGATTTCTGATGCCGACGAAATATTTTTGTTTGAAAGCACTGCGGAAGAAAGAACCTCTCATTATTGAATTATATTGGGGCCTATCACAGGTATGTTATGGGCTTATCACTAAGAAAAACAACCGGTTTAGCATCTACTAACTGTTGGAACAGGCGCTTCGCCACGTGTCGGGCCCGACCGCATGGGTACTTTGTTATTGTCTAAAATCACATGACCAACTTAACTCAAATTTGTGAATATGTTTATAACATATATGTCGATAGTTGGGAAGCCGCTTTCGAAGCTGCTCAATCTGTATCATTTTTCTTGAGCGAATCGTTGAAGAGCTGATTAGTTAAACATAGTGCAACCGGAGAGACTTTTATTCCAGTAAGTCGCTCAATATTGACAGTTTCGTTCAGATCCGACTTTGTTATACATAATCTTAGGAAAAATGCGGATATTGGGTTCGGTTCTTAGCATTAATTGCGTGGGATTTTTGGTTCTAAGCACGTTAGTCTGCATTGAAATCAAAGCTTCAAGACGTGGTAAGTTTGTTGTTTTAATTTCCGAATCTATTCATTCATTTCAGACCATGTGCTTTTGTTTTACTTTTGTCTGCCCTGTGCCGGAACTGATAAATATTATCGAACAAATGAGATTTAGGTCGCACTGCACTTTTTCAAAGTCAAAGCGATTCAGTCAGTTGAGAAAGCCGCTTTTTGGATTTTAATGTAGGAGTCTTAAAAGTCATTGTGATGTAATACTCAGTTAAAGGAGATTTTATCCTTTTTATTTCTTCACAGCTCTTAGTTTTTGAAATTCTACATTTTTGAAGAGTGTTGCAATATTCACTTGTATTGGAACACAATCTTTCCAACTGTTTACTCTTGCATATTTAAGATTTGTAAGCGTTTGCATATTTGATTGAAATTCGAGGTAAGTAGATAAATGTGACGTTGCCTGCGGAAAGAAGAAAATTGTCGGTTATGTGCTTCTAGTGTCAGATTCCTTAACGCTACTTTAATCAAAGCCATTATTAAACTTTGACTTAGCTTTTAATAACGAATTTATCTTGAGGGGAGCAGAACTCGAGGTAAAGCGACGAAAAAGGGAAATATTTTAGAAACAAACTTATTAAAAGATCTGAAGATGGTAAACTGAAGCGTGTACGTGTCATTTATAAAAAAATTCTAGTTACTGCATTTTGCTACAACGGCAAAATGTTTACAATACAATAATTTCTAGTTTTCTTGTTAAAGGGAGGATTGCTCTGAATGAGATTTACACTTAT
>NC_090884.1:973305-995805 GCF_036669925.1 Montipora capricornis | reverse complement strand
TCATACGTTACCGTGAGAACGAGGTCCTCTGTCTACGGTTTTTGCGGACAAACGTGGTGCTAAATTTGCCTTATCTCTGTAATATTGAATGTGAATTTAGAAAGTGAAATTGTTGTTAATGTTTGCAGGTCAATTGCACTGGTAATGAGACACGATTGGAAAATTGTGCTCATCCGGCTTGGGGGCAACATTCGTGCGGCCATTTTGAGGACGCAGGCGTACGATGCGCTGGTCCAGATACATCAAGGGAGTGCGTCGATAAATGCGGAGATGGTTACTTTGAAGTCAAGGGAGAAAACAAGTGTGGTGTCTGCATGGCCTCGTGTTTAACTTGCAGCTCAGCAGAAAACTGTAGCTCCTGTGATAAACCAAGTTTCTTAAAAGGTCATATATTTGGACTCTAAATAGTGACCATGACGACGACGACACGGACGTTGACAATTATGACCACGAGCATTAAATGAAATCGGAACGAGATAAAACCAAATTCCTTGTAAAATGACATCGGGTTATATCTGGTTGCGTTTGGATTTCACCTTGTATAAACAAAACTCGTTTACAAACTTCTTATCAACCGAATTCGTGGACCGTTTTGCAATTTCGGACCACCTTCTTTTCACTTCAATTTTTTTTGCACTCGAGCCGTAAATCAGACTGAAGAAAAAAAGACAGGTTTCCGTAGGGTTCAGTACGGCCCGAGAAAACGACATTTATTAGATACATCTCTGGACCTCAAGCATCAAACGTAAACTTTTAATTAGGGGGATGTACTCAGTAGAGTACGAATAAAGGGGTCAAAGTATAAAGAACGCGTGGTGAAGGAAGAGATAAAGGTACACCTTATTTAACGTCGGAAGTTCCTTTACCCCCTAGAGAGTATTCTCCCAATAAGCCGACGGTGCTTTCATTTTATCCTCCTCTTTCCATCACTGCTTCGTTTAAGGGTATTTAAAGCTTCCTGAAGCTTTTCAGAATGGAAAGAAGTCGAAGCAAGGATGTGAGGTCCCTAGGGATCGAACTCGGGATCTCTCGCACTGAAAGCCGCGCACTAATCAACTGTGCAAACCTTACTCCTCCGTGCGGCGTCTGTGGGAAAATATAACACGAAAATTTGGTTTTAACAAACGAGTTTCTAAAGGTCGAATTAATATTATCACCGTGAAAAGATTGAATGCAGCGTGTGACGTTTTTATCGTTAGCTCTTCGTTAATTCGCTCCGATTGGGAGCTTAGTCATTGATATAAACCGGTAGAGAATATGGATATGAAGAGCTCAAGGGTTTTTAATAAAAGTGGGAGGCTGGTTTGAGTAGAGTTACGGACTGTATTAACAAGGGACCTAATGGCCCCTTTCTCGAAGGGGTGTATAGGACATGCTATTTTTGAGAGAACGCTCTCAAACGCTACATTTCATAAGGGAAATTAATGATCGCGTTTAGAAGATTTCATGTCATTGCCAAAATGAGACAGTTTTAATCTTAGGTTTGAAAGAAGCTGTCTTTAATTTTTCAATGTAGGGGAAAAATAAGCCCACTTCCCAGATTGACGAAGCCGACGCTTTTCTTTGGCTGTCTGCAGTTATTGAAATCACTTCCGTCAGAGCTGTGCAATTTGAACTGCAGAAAGATCTCTTTCGTATATATGACTGTGAATAAAAAAAGTATCATTATTTTCTTTGGCTGATTTTGATGTTGTTTTACTTTTCAGGCACCGCTTGTAAAACCTATTGTGGAGACGGTTTTTACGGCGACCCCTCCGACCGGAAATGCAAGCCTTGCAAGCCCGAATGTCGCACATGCGCAGACGGCACCTCACCTAGAGTTTGTACAAGCTGTCATGATGACCGATACCTATTGCGAGCAGAATGCGTAACCAGTTGTGCGCCTTTGTTTGTAGCTCAAAAGCGTCGTTTGCGTCTGGCTGGACGAAGGCCGACAGACCTTGAAGGCCGCCTTGAGGTTTATCGTGATGGAACGTGGATTACTGTCTGTGATCAAACTTTTGATTTTCATGAGGCGTCAGTTGTTTGTCGGGAACTCGGCTTGGGGTATGCTATTAAAGCTGTGAAAAAGGCGGGCTATGGCCGTGGTTTCGGACGGGTATGGACGGACGTTTTAAACTGCAACGGCCGAGAAAATTCTATCTTTGACTGCCCTTTAGAAAAACGAGGCTTCACCTCGCTTTGTTACCATGGTAACGACGTAGGAGTGCAGTGCGCAGGTCCAATAACGAAGCATCTGAGCAACCGGTGCATGAAAACGTGCAGTCCAGGTTGGTTTAAAAATGATGTAACGGACATATGCGTCCCTTGCGCCGTGCAGTGCTTGGAATGCTTGGGAAAAAACACTCGTTGTACAAAATGTGCGACGCCCAAATTTCTGAGAGAAAACAAGTGCGTGGATAAATGTATGCCGGACGAATATGGACACATCCCGAAGCGCGAGTGCAGAAAATGCGACACAAGTATATGCGTTTCATGTGGTGACGGTTCTGATAGACAAAATTGCACATCATGCAAAGAGCCCAAAGCGCTCAAAAATGGAAAATGCGAGGTCAGCTGTGGTGAAAGTCTGTTCAAAAAGGAAGGTCGATGTGTCAATGACTGTGGCGTATCAATGTACAAGAACGTAGCCAACTATTCGTGCCTGCCATGCCCCAGTGATTGTATTACTTGTGAATACAACAAGGAAACAAAGCAACCCGTCTGCACGGTTTGTCGTCCGAGCAAAATTTTTAATGGGATAACGCAAACGTGCGTGGAGAAATGCTCTCCGGGGCAAGTTGCTGTTCCTTCTTTAAATTTCTCCAAATCAGCTAATTCCATGATTCGACTCGTAAATGGCAGCGATTATTTGGAGGGGTTGCTTCAAGTTTATCACAACGGAATCTGGGGTACGGTTTGCGATGATGGTTGGGACTCTTCCGAAACAGGCGTCGTTTGTAGACAGTTACGTTTAGGAAGTGGAGCCTTTGGTGTTTCTTTAACTCACATTCCAAAAGGAACTGGCAAACTTTGGCTTGATGATGTATTCTGCGTTGGCATCGAGGATTCACTTCTGAAATGTCGGCATCGTCCTTGGGGTCAATCAAACTGCCAGCATAACGAAGACGTAGTTCTTCGTTGTGCGGGGCCAGGCGTGCGCACGTGTCAAACAAGTTGCCCCGTCGGCTTTTTTCCGAAGGAAGACGTGTGTTTGCAATGCAGCGCTCCTTGCAGAACGTGCAATGGCACCGCTGACAGTTGTGTAGAGTGTTCATCGGGTTTCTTAAAGAAGAATACCTCTTGCGTCAAGGATTGTGGCACTGGGTACTTTTTGGATTCTGTTTGTAAACAGTGCGACCCAGGATGTGCCGACTGCGTTGGAAATGCGACTAACTGCACGTCATGTTGGAAACCATTTTACCGGGAGGGAAGCAAATGCGTTAAAAATTGTACATCTGGCTTTAAACCGTCATCCTTGCCTCTCGTCCGTCTTGTTGGGGGAGGGAATTCACTTGAGGGTAGAGTTGAGGTGAGCAATGCGTTGTCAAACTTGCTCAGTTGTTTGTCTTTTCGACGAAACCATTAAATCTCATTTTCAAAACAAAACCTAAAAGGGAAATTTTCGTAGTTGTTTCGTTGGAAACATGAGCTACTATTGATGGCACCTTTCAAAACAAGGAAAACACTAGGAGGCAGAGCATGCGTATCTTTTAGACAAGTTTTTGCCTGTTTCGAAAACAATTACCTGTTCGTACTTGTTCTGACGTTATGTTGTTCTTAGATATATTTAAATGTATGTATTATTGCAATCAATAGGTATTTTAGAGCGGTTTTCAATTGAGTGTCGTAAAACCAAAACCAAAGTAATTACTTTGGCCAATCAAAAGGACGGAGACAATCCAGTAAACCAATCAAAACTCGAACTAATTACACGTAGCGACACAAAGCCCGGGAAAATGTGCACGCGCGAGCCACGATTGGTTTTGGTTTCTCTTCTGATTGGTTGAAAAAGTGGCGCGAGAAATTTGAACCAATCACTGAGTGGAGTAATGCAAAACCAAAGCAATTCGCCAATTACTTTCAACACAATTGAAAACCGCTCTATTAACATAACAATTTGTAATTAGAGCGAGTTTCAATCGAGTGTCGTAAAACCAAAACCAAAACCAAAGTAATTACTTTGGCCAATCAGAAAGGAGGGAGACAATTAATTACGCATAGACGACATAAAGCGCGATTGGTTTTGGTTTTACTTTTGATTGGTTGAAAAAAATGGCGCGAGAACTAAACCAATCACAAAAAGAAGTAATGCAAAACCAAAGCAATTCGCTAATTGCTTTCGACACTCAATTTTAAACCGCTATAACAGGCGCATCTGATTATATTCACGTACTCTTTTGCGCCGTATATAAGTATTAAGTTATTGTAATTATTATCAATATTATTGTCGTTGTTATTATTATTATTATTATTATTATTATTATTATTATTATTATTATCATTATTATTATTACGCCGCTCAATTTGCGTCAGTGTTCATTTAGCAGGCCAGACCAGGCAAAGTTTGGCCTAGAGCAAAGAAAACCAGTTCTTTCTCCAATTCGGTAGAGCAGTTTTTCATTTATTGTGGCACGATTTCTATTCTTTTGTTGTGTATGACTAACTAACCTCTAAAATATTTATTTCTCGTCCGCATATGAAAGGAAAAAAATATTTTCCAGCAAACATTCTCATTCGAATTGTGACTTGTATTAAAAAAAACCATTTGGGTGACTTCTTCCATGCAGACAATTTATAAAGATGGAAAATTCGAAAGATGTTATGGCAGGAAAAAATCAATAAGTTGAAGGGAAGAGCACTTAAAAATCACATGTCATATTAACAGTCAAGTGTTTCAGGGAAAGGAAAACCATCCGAGAACTTGCGCGCATGCATTGTCCAGAGTTTAGCGCCTTGTGTTTGCTATGCGCTCTGATTGGCTTGTTTCATTGTCGGTTTTAGGGCTAAAGTAGTTATTTTTAATAATGCAATACTTTTTAATGGCGCTGGAGGAAGGGGAACGCTTCATAAACTTGTTTATCACACCTTGACCTGCCCGACCTGCTTCGTCTTTGATAGGTACTACATGATGGTAAATACGGCACGGTTTGCGATGACTCCTGGGATATAGCGGATGCCAACGTTGTCTGTAGAACGTTGAACAAAGGAAATGCAATTGAAGCGACGATTCGAGCCCGATTTGGGGCCGGAACGGGTAACATTTGGATGGATGAGGTCAAATGCGTAGGTGGGTGATGTGCCATTAGGCGCTTGTCAGACCGTCTTTTAGGGAACCATTACGCTTTACTAAGTGAACAATCGTCGTTGGTCTTCTTTTCAGACGTTTTTTTCCCGTATTTTTTTTCTTTTCATTAGAATTCCTGTTAAGCAAGGAATTGGTGAGCTGAGCCGCCTATTTTATTCTGTAGTTAGGCGAATTACTGGTCATTCAGCCAGTTAATGAGTTCGTCAGTCAGACGGTCGATGTATCAGTCGGTCAGCCAAATGGTTAAAGTACAAGGAAGGGTTACGTCTTTGCAACGTTGGCCGTGTAGCAGTTATATTTCAACTATTAGAGGGCAATGTGAAGTGCTAGTTTTCTAGCCATATAAACCATGTGAGCCCTATTAATGGAAATGGGCCCACACAAGGACATAGAAAAACTCTGACTAGGGTGGGAATTGAATTCCCACGGCCTCCTCCCGTCTGACCAAGTAGCTCAGTCGGTAGAGCAGTGGTGATCTAACCCGAAGGTAGTGGGTTCAAATTGCCACCCTGGTCAGAGTTTTTCTCTGTCCTTTTATGAGCCGATTTCCGTTAGTAGGGCTAATGCTTACATGGTTTATATGGGTAGAAAACTAGAAAAAGGTGAGAGCTTCACAGTGGCTGAAAATTGTTAGTACACTGTATACGGATCCTGTGTTTCGGTAGGATTCTAAGAGAAAAAAAATTAAGTGGTAACTTGAACACACGCGGCAGCACAAATCGATGTCACTTTTGATTTTGCGATTTACTTGTGCAGCCAAAAGAACAATATAAGTTGCCATCACCCAAAAAAAAATTGGGAGATTTTTGCTATGTCCAATTTTCGACAAGAAATATGCGAATTCAACACAAAGATCACAATCATGCAACCCTTAAGATTGTTCCTGCGAAGCAAATGATAGGTCCGCAATACGTACATGTGAATAATTTAGAATCACTGATCAAACATTTGTTTTGAATTTAACCAGGCTTAGCTAGTACTTAACAGGAAAACCAAGGCAGTTGCCTCAATTATTTTGTTTTCTTTTGGCATCATAAAGACCTGGGGGGGGGGGGGGGGAAGGGGGGGTTTATAGGCGATGGCCTGCTTCAAAATCTTCAAGGTGATCTGGAAGTGAATGCATACATTACTTAGCTCAGTCCTCATTCTACCTGAAAACACTTTTAAGACCCGCTTCGCGAACCGTAAAGCATCATTTAACAACCCTACTTCCAAACGGTGTAATTTATGTCTGTGGGAGAAATATTTTACAGCCTGTAAGCCCCATCTAGCCACTCTTAACAAGCGCAACGAGCTTGTATCTTCGTGTAGACACGCTAGTAAATTCCAAGTCCTCTTTTGTTACACAATAGAGTGCATAGAAACAGCGTTGTATCCGAAGTAACCGCATTTTAAAATTTCAGTTAGAATCAGTGTACTGTTGTAATCTTACATTAGGCTATTTTATCTGAAGAGTGCTACACCATCGTGTAGTACGAACCTATATAGAAGTAAAATGCCTAGTCAAATCGTTAGTTGATAAAACATTGTACTTCTGGTATGCTCGCTCTATTACTTTTATTGAACACTCTGACAGCAGTTCTGCATCAGCTGAAATCAAGTAATAAGCATGTATATCAAGAAAGAACGAGAAAGACAGTAAATCTCTAGAAAGTCATTGATTCACCGTCGCCAGTCAGCTGCTGTCATTTTCTGTCCATTTGATAATCAGTCGGTGAGAACTCACTTTGATAAAACACTTCACTTTCCACAGGAAACGAGACATCTTTGATCGCATGTCCACACATGGGATGGGGGCGAGAAAATTGTGACCACTCTGAGGACGCCGGTGTGATCTGCCAGGGCCCAGATCACTCACGTGATTGTTTGGCCGAATGTGGCATTGGGTATTTCTTAAACAAGACGGATAAAACCTGCGGACGGTGCAGTCATAACTGCGAGAAATGTGAAGGAACACCTGAGAACTGCTCTCATTGCGAAAGTGGTAAATTCCTCAACAAAACAGGGAATATGAGTAACTGCGTCGTTTATTGCAGGAAAGGTTTTTTCGGCCATCCGACCACAAAAGTCTGTCAAAAGTGCTCGTCGTCCTGTGCAGACTGTTACAACACTTCGAACAATTGCACAGAGTGTCCCCCTAAAATGTACCTTTTGAATTTTTCCTGTGTGGCCAATTGTAGTAAAAGAGCAAACAAAATCGTCAGTGGTGTTCCGGGTCTACGGCTGGCCGGGGACGTGGGCACGAATTCCTCGTTTCGGGGTCGAGTGGAGTTGTTTCATAAGGGAGAATGGGGCACAGTGTGTGATGATAACTTCGACATATCGGAAGGCACGGTCATTTGTCGTCAGCTGAAGATGGGGAAAGCACTTGCAGTCTACTCTTCGGCTAAGTTTGGCCAGGGAACGGGAAGAATTTGGATGGACGATACACAGTGCACTGGGATGGAGAGAAGACTACAGGACTGTAAGATGAATGTTGGTAGGTGACCTGTGCCTGTGCTTGCTAATGCAACATTTTTCGTGCAACTTGTCGCGCAACAATGTTGCGTTGCAAGTTGAGATGGTTTGTTGCGTGTATTACCACCTTGGGCAACAAATTTTCATGTTGCAAAAAGTAAAAGCGACGTCTTCTTTCTGCAACATAAAAATTTGTTGCGGAGAAGGTGGTAATACGCGCAACAAACCATCTCAACTTGCAACGCAACATTGTTACGCGACAAGTTGCAAGAGAAATGTTGCCCGTATTACTGGGTTTTTACTTCTTGGCCAAACAGTGCCACAAGCAAGTTCAATACTTGCGATGACTGGCGAATTCGTTTGTCCACGACCTGCGTGCACTTTTGATTGATCGAACTTTAATTTTGATTTACGCACTTGATCTCAATTCATTTGTCGTCGTAGAAGCTTCTCACGGGGTCTTGCAGATCTCTGGTTCAAGTGAACAATATCGTTAAGTAATGGCAAAATGCAAAGGGAAGTAGTGAAATAAGATTCAAAATGAATTGGTCAGAACGGATCTTGCATGCGATAACTCCGCATCTTAAGGCAAGCGCCCAAACCATTGGTCCGCATTCCTCGATATTCCCAAACCTGTGATTTCGTTTGGTTACGACTTTGTATGGCCATCCCCAATTTTTTTTCGTTGACCGTCGAATTCGTTTCCTGATATTGGGTCGGTCGGTCGGAGAAAAAAAAAACCTAAAATAAAATTATAAGCATTCTCGGAATCGGAGGCCTGGTACCCCAGCATCATAGCTGTGGAGCCAGGAAAACAACAAGACATGAACCCAAAATCAATATGGCGGAAAAGTTGGCGGATGTTGTGGCAAAATTAAGACAGCGTGGGAAAAAGGATCAACCACCGAAACTCCTATGCGACGTAAAACTGGCTTTAAAACGTCGTTACTGTTTTTTTTTTTTTTTTTTGGAAAATGCCAAAATTTGGGTCGGTCGGACGACGCTAAAGTTCGAAAAAAGAGGGGATGCCTAAGCAAGAAAGAGCTTTAGTTTTTGGCGTGCTTGACAGGTTGTGCCACAGGCCCAGTGTGAGGGAAAGCCAACAAAATATAAGGATTTATATCATCGGCGAATCCCGATAAAAGACCTGAGAAGATAGTTTTAAGAAAAAATTCTCAGTTAAAAAGCCTAACCTTATTGCCATTGTGGGTCGCTTCCCTCCCGTGTAGTTTTTTTCCCAGACTCGACGCAAATTGAGCCATTATCAGTTCCTCGGTTGTCAACGATTAAAGTAAATACCAAGGTTGAACACTGAATTCTCAGGATCCCACCAAATTGAGTCAAATATTTCTGGTTAAAATGTTCCCACGGCCACAAATCCACCGTAGAATTCAAGGGCAAAGGTTTCTCTTTCATTTCTATCCGGTAACCGCACAATCGAACCCCTGCCAGCGACGTCACGTGGCTGTTAGTGTACCAAATGAATCGATAAAACAATGAAAAAGAATGAAAAGGCTTAGTAACCAGTCTTTGTTTGGTAACGTCGTCAGGGACGGCAAACAAAGACAAACGAAGACTCGTTACCAAGCCACAAACAAAAGACTCGTTACCAAACCGAACTCAACGGTCTTTTATCGGGATTCCCATACAAATCCTCATATCTTGGTTGGCTTTCTCTCACACTGAGCTTTGGGGCGCCTGTGGTTGTGCACAACCACGGCACGCTGAATAGAAAGTGATTGAACCAATAGGAATATAGTTAATTTTAAACTCACACTGGGACCTCACCAATATATGCACCACATCATCTTGATCACCATTTAGTGGTTGGCGAATTGGTCGCCTCCTTGAGAGGAAACACGCAGCTTTGTCCAGAAATGCACGTCGAATGTAATGAAGGTCACTAATAGACCATTTTCGAATTCTCACGGCTGGACTGGATCTTGCGTGGAGTGGAGGCTAATGCGGACAAATTAATTTTTGTGTAAAAAGATTTGCCCCCATTAGCCTCCATTTCGTGCTAGATCCAGTCCAGCCGTGATAATACGAAAATGGTCTCTTAGACCACTTGCTCTTCTCTCAAATTCGCTTCTGGGAATTCTGCTCCTCAAGTACCAGGTGATCTGGTGACGTAATTCGGGGGACTGAGGAGAAAAATTTTAATGCCGTATCCCACAACCGCGCGCGGCCTTATTTTCGATTTGAACTTGGCAGAGGCGAGGTTAGATCTTGTCGGGCTTACTTGAATGTTCATTCAGTAACAGGAAATGTGGTAGACACGTAATGATCTTTTGAGTTTTGGCGATGGCAATACTACAAGGAGTTTAGAAACAACAACTAAGGCCGCGCGCGGTTGTGGGATACGGCCTTAAAATTTTTCTTCCCAGTCCTCCAAATTACGTCACCAGATCACCTGGTAAAGATTAAAGCCTACTTTTACCTTAAACTGAAAATAACGCTAACCTCAACCCTTCCCTTGTTGATGGAAATACCGTAGGTAGCAAATGCCTACACTTAAGGGAACTCCTCGTGTTGGATTTGACGTGAAATTCGGGACCAAACCCGGAAGGGGAAGGGGCTTGTCCTGCCAGAATCTTGATACAATAATGGGCCCGCTCTAGAATGCTGGAAGTGAAGGGCAAAAACCTTTATTTTTGTTATTAATTAGCCAGTAGACAAAACAAGTCATTCTTTTATTACAGGAGCCCATGATTAGGAACGAGCAACTCTTATTTATTCCTGGCACGGCGTTTTCACGGACCGATTTATTTTTAGATTGAATTTCCCGCGAATGAGACTCCCACAGGAGCCTGATGACCAATCACAGGAAACTAGCTTGACGTCTAGCGTCACCCAACCGGAACTACCTTTGTTGTTTTGCAGCAAAGGTAGTCCAAAAATAGATTGGTCTGTAAAAATGCTGTGACATAGGCTTAGTATGGAAGTTGCTCGCTCCTACTCATGGACTCCTGTCCATTGCCAGAAAAAATATTAGCGGGCGACGTTGCATCACGCACCGTCAGCCTAGATGCGAACCTTTGAAACAGCTCAGAGTGCAGATCAGAACTCTGAAAGTATTTTAAATGGGTCTGTGAAAATGCCGTGACAGGAATGATTATAAGTCTGTTGTTGGCTCCTAGTCGTGTTCTCATGTTTTGACTTTATTCTACTGACTTAAACATCCACGGTTCACTTTTACAGGAGGGTTTGGTGCCAACAACTGCGGCCATTCAGAGGATGCTGGCGTGAAATGCGAGGGACCTGATCGATCCCAGAGGTGCGTGGAAACTTGTGGTGAGGGTTTCTACGAAGACGGTGGCAATTGCAAACGTTGCAGCGAAAAATGTCAGTCGTGCCTCAGCAAAGCAAATGAGTGCTCCAGATGTGTAGCGCCATATTTTTTGCAATTTACAGACTGCGTGACAAAGTGTCCCATTGGATGGTATGGCAACACCAAAAGCCGCACGTGCAAACGGTGTAACAAACAGTGTCAGACCTGCTACTATGGCGAAAAGGGTAATCTGTGCAAGTCTTGTCCTGAAGGATCTTACTTGAGTAAGTAGTCCGCGAGAGGCAAAGTTTAGAGGGAGGCGTGACTCATGGGTGGGGCGCCGAATTCGTATTTGGATGCTGTTGGCTCAAATCGCGCTCTGACTGACAGCGCACCTGTTTGTCGTCGTTTGTCCGAAATCAAATTTACAACACTTTGTAGTCATCATCTCAAAGCATGATTAGCACTAACAATGGTTAAGTAGCATCAGCATCTCTCGATTTTTTCGGGTATTTCACACTGCTTATTTTTAACCGAACTGTGATAATCCGGCCCTGCCCAAATAGCCAATTGTGAGACTACGATCTATCTATCTTTCAACAGGTTTTCGAATGCTCATTTCTCGAAACTAAGAGCTCTATGGTTCCCAAAATATGCCCAAAACGTTTCGGAGCTTTCGAGAAACGGGCCCTTGGTAGCATCGTAATTCGCTATTTTCGAAAATCCCTTGATACATTGATGATTATTGTTATTATTATTATTGTTAAGGCAATCGCCTAGCAGACTGGTACAAAATTCTAAGCAATCCCGATAGCACGGTAATTAAATAATAATCAATAGTTTCAATCCGCTCCGAGAAAAGACGAACGGGAAAGAGGATAAAGGTTGAGGGAAAAGATTAAAAAGAAAATCAACTTGTACTACTAAATATGCACTTTGATATGTTATAGCTAGATTAAAAATTAAGCATATATGTTTCACAGTAGGTTGCCAATCTGGCTACATGTATGCGTGTTATGAAATTTGATATGTTATTTCATCGTGATATGTGTGGACCTGTCTCATTTTTTGAACACTTCTTCGATTTTGGAGCGCTCAGTGTTTAGCACTTCGAGCACTCTTTATTATTGCGCAAAATTTGAGCAATGTGTCCCATTTTGGGCAACATTTAAACTATTTCTTCGTATCATTTTGGGCAAGTTTAGAGGAACATTTTGTTTTCAAGAACAGTTTTCAACCAAACCCGAATCCTTCTCATCGTGGAGTCATTGTTGCGTATCATGTAAAGCAATTTGAAACAATTTCAGTCTTCATGATATACATTACTAAAGTATTTTTTGTTCGAAAAACATTGGTACCGGTGTCTTACTTCTGTAATGTTTTAAAAACAACGGAGGCCAAATCTTTTTCTTAGTTGTATTTGCTCGATTTCCCCAATATGTTACTAGTTATTGGTAAAGACTGATTTCCCTTGAAAAAGCATCCCCGCTGGATGGGCGGCGTTTTTGTACGTTACCCTCTAGTAAACGATTTTAAGGTAATCGCCTCAGGGAAGTCTTCTCATTGGGAAGAGTGGAAGTTAATGAAGTCCAGTCTATGAGTGACTTGCACCAAACCCTTTGTCCTTGTTAATCAAATTTGTCTCATTCAGAGGGATTGAAATGCGTACCTGATTGTGGTGGCATGAGCCCAGTGTCCACGCTGTTCCCGCCCAAGCCAAAGAAACCGTTGGTTCGGTTGAAGGGCGGTAAAAGCAAACAGGAAGGCCGAGTGGAAGTATTCTACGACGGACAGTGGGGTACAGTATGTGATGATAACTGGACTTTGAAGGAAGCTGCCATTGTCTGTTCAGAGCTTGGTTTTGGAAAACCAATAGAAGCACCGAAACACTCTTATTTTGGAAAAGGTACATTTCTCTTTGATCGATTTCAAATTTGCTTCGTTTTACTAAAGTGTTTTCACGTGACGTGTCGGCGGCCATCTCGGTGTACCGAACTAATCAGAAGGAGTTAGAACGCTTTTTTATCAATTAGTCTTACGGAGATTTCTTGTCGATCCTTCAAAAAAGATGTACGCTACTTACAAAAGTATTACACAAGCAGCCAGAGTAATTTAGCGAGAAATTAGTGCGTTTACCCTAAAAAGTCGTTATACCCGAAGTTCGACTTTTATCTCTTTCAGTGCGCTGGCTCGATATTGTCACGCCACATTAGTTTAAGGTGATTCCCTGGTTTTGCATTGCGCAACCCTACTGCGCATAATTTATTGCGTCATTGGGCGCGCGCACATTGATAAAATGGCGGATGTTCATTGACGTCCAGCTAAATCTGTCAAGGAATGGCTATTTTCTCCTGAACGAGGACGGTGACACCCCCTTTTTAATGGTTTTATGTACTCGTAATAGGTACACAGAAAACATTTTAAGGAGAAAAAAAGTTGGATAGTAGGAGTTGTAGTATTTATACAAAATGACGTGAAACTGCATTTGGAGCCAGACACTGAGTGTGATGTAGCGGTCCAATTTTCTTACATTTTTTTTTTGCAAGATCGATCAATTTAAATCACTTTACTGAAAGATTTTAGCCCGGACAAACAAGTAGGCTCAAGTTTTCAGTAATATTCAGTTGCTTTTGCTATATAAGAACAATTTCTCCGGTTCATCACGTCTCAAACGCTTCTCGCGTAATTCGGTGAAAAAGACTAAGAATAAAGGGAATGCGGCGCGAAAACAGTCATTGTGACTCCATCTTTTTGTTGCATTTTTTCATTGTTCTGTGCATGAATATCAATTGTGCCAACTTTGACAAAAATCTGGATAGTACGTCGTTTTCAAGGGAATTACTTTAATTTAAGGTGGTTGAACACAGTTTTTGATACCTATGTTTCATTTACCTTTTTCGCTAAAACTCTTGATCCTTTGGTTGCCAAAAATGGTATCAAGCAAATTAACAGCACGAACTTCGGTTTTGTGATAGTTAAGCTGACGTATATGCCGTTGCCATGGCAACACGAATAAATCTAAACGGGCCTTAAAAAACAGTTTTGTTTGTTTGCAGAAAATCTGTTAGTTTCTTTATAATTTGCATGCAATAAGCTTGTAACGATGCTCACAAGTTATTTCTATTTTAATAATAATTTGACAGAGAGATCTTTAATTATCCCTTTTTGAAGGTTCACTGGAATATCTCAAATTTCCTTTGTTAAAGTTAAATTTTTTTCAGTACTCCAGTTACTTATTTCCGAAGGTATTTTCGTGCCAAATTTCGTTGAATTGTAACGAGTGGTTCTCGAGAAATAGGCGTATTTCCGAGAAAGCTATTCCGCATTCAATCGCAATTTTTTAACTTACTACGCATGCGCTACATTTAACTGGGTTCTTTCGTTGGTTCTTTCGATAACAAAAGGCTGATTTAGCAACAGAACGGGAACGTCAGTGGCGACGTCGCGCGCAGCAAAACTACCAATGAGAATTTAGAATAGAGAAGAAAAGAGTGGAGTCTATTCTATTCTGAATTCTCATTGGTGTTTTTTCTGCGCGCGCCGTCGCCACTGACTTTCCCGTTCTGTTGCTAAATCAGCCGAAAGAAAAATCTGCGAATTGCGGAGTTCTTTCCGTCGTTACCTTTTCTAACATAAATTTCTCACTAAAACCATCAAAACCCTTTGTTCATTTACGAGGAAAAATAGTACAGATAGCGCAAGCATTGAGCAAATAAAATGATTGCTGTATTGAAGCCATGTTTATTTTTTTGCAATCCTTGTGCGGGCGCTGCATAGCGTTAGAGCGCGCGCGAAAACTGTGTTCGGCCACCTTAAACAAAAGCTTTCAAACTCGTCGTCTCAAGCAAAAACGTTCCATGAAGCGAACCCCTAAACTTCGCTTCGTTTGATGAAGTTCTGGACGTCGAAACGGCGGTGTTGCTAAAGTTTGTTTTAATTATTTTCTTCTTTGACGTTATAGGAGAAGGCATTGTCTGGATGGACAATGTAAACTGCTTTGGGTACGAAACCTCTCTCACCCAGTGTCGCCAAGTTGGATGGGGACAGGGAAACTGTGACCCTTATCACGGGGAAGATGCAGGTGTCAAGTGCGGTAATACTACGATTGAAGAAATTAGCAATAATTACTGCCGGAATGTCAACGAGGATTCCTGCTCAAATTCAGAGGTAAATACCCGCGCTTGGCACAAAGTGCCCTTTTGCCCCATGATTAACACTAACTGGCATTCTCTTACGCTTTGAACCTGGTGAAACTGAAACTACTGAAGTGAAAACCCCTTTATTATATACTTAAGAGAATGTGGCGTTTCTGATTGGTCAATGACGAATGTGTAGTGCGATAGCTGCTATGGAAACAAAGCGATGGAGTAATTTTGTTGAGTTTATAATAAGCAAAAAATCGTATGAACGTGTTCGTGAATTTCACTCGTAATGTTTTGAAAGTGCAATTTTGAGAACTTTCAAAACATCACTCGTGCTGGTAAATCACGAAATACACTAGCGTTCATAAGTTTTCTATTCTTATGAGTAAAAGCTGACTGTGTTATCTTATACACTTGGAACCATTTTAAGTGTCCTGCGTGTTTACTGGTTGCATGTCTTCAGAACAAAAAAAAATAATGAATGGGTTAGTTTTAGAGCAACTGCAGCAGCGTCGCTGGGAGAGTGAAATACAAAACTTTGATGTCATTAAACGAGTTGATAGAGCGCTTTTCAATTGAGTGTAATGACCCCGATCGATCACAGCGGGTGCAAGTAGCGCAATCAACCAATCCAAATTCGTAGCAATTCCATGTGACTTGCTCAAAGCGCGGGAAACATCGCGCGTGCAAGTCGCGATTGGTTTTGGTTTTCCCTCCGCATTGGTTGATAAACTGGCTAGAGATTTTTAAGCCAACCACTGAGCGTAGCAGTCGCAATCGCAATCGCAATCGCGTACTTTTCCTTCACAGTCATTTGATAGCCGCTCTAAACGAGTTGATATTGGTCCAGTGGTTTCGGTAAGTTCTGACAGTCGACTGACGTAAAGCATCAGCTACTCGTCTCAGAGACTTTGGCTTCTTTTTTTCTCGGAATTGAAGTAATTAAAGACAGCCTCTTTCAAACCTAAGATTAAAGTTTATTTTGACAATGACAGCAATCGGATACTCTACTCAAACCAGACGCCAAATTCAAATTTTATTGAAACCCCGTTAGATCGAATTACCACCAATCAAACGGTTGAATTGCTGACGTTTCTTTTCGTCAGGGCGAAATGAGGGAAGAGGAAATATACTGGGCTAGTTTCGGGATCGTTTTGGAGTAGTTTTGCATTTCTAAACATGAGGCTTTTTACTGTAGAACCACACAGAATAATAATTATGACAGTAATTTGTTGAGAGGGGAAAACTGGAGTTCATAAGCTCGGAAAATGCGCCGCAACAATTTTAAAAGCAATCTTCAAGGGACGAAATCCGATTCGAAACAATCGCAAATTACCTTCTTAAAGGCATTAATAATCATATGCCAAAAGCAAAAGAAATCACTACCTTGGAGTAAGTCTGGATATGTGGTCTTAATCAGCATGAAATTTCGCCAACTTTGATCCCAAATATCTCTTAAAATACTGATTCCTTTGAGAAGCAACATCAAACAATCGAAAGAGTGTTTCATCAGATATCCAAACACCTGAATTCAGGTAAAAAAAACTCCGCCTTCGGTCTGGTTTTTCAACTCGCTTCTCGTTCTTTGGATATCCGATTAAAAACTCCTTCTCTTGTTTGATATATTACTTCCACACTCCATTTCTTGTAATTGTCGTGACAATAATTTTCTTTTTTTTTTTTATTGTCCTTTTCTTTCTTTTTCAGGTGTGCGATACTGTACATAAGGTCACATGTGTGGATCTGTTGTTCTTTCCGGAAAGTAAAATCGGCTCTGTGTGTTTGCAGTGTCCACCCGGAACTGCAGGAGATGGAAAAGAATGTCGAGGTACGAGACAGAAAGAACGATATGCTTAAAAATTGTAGAAAGCAAATTACATTACTCTGGGATCGCAACTATTTAACAATTAGACCCTTCGCCCGCAAGGGCTACGGGTCAATAGCCCACGAGGCGAAGCCGAATGGGCTATTGACCCATGGCCCTTGAGGGCGAAGGGTCTAATTGTTTTAGTATCACCCAACTATTCGGACAGAAAAGGCAATAACGAAGTTAGCAAATGCAAATTAAAGAGATATTTATTTGGGAATAAAACGAAAGAAAGTGTCATGCTTTTCGCTACTCGAGGACTATTACTAATAGTCCTCTAGTAGCGTAGCCAATCAAAATGCAGCATTTGCATTAGTCCACTAGTTGGGTGATACTAATTATGTTTAGTGGTTTAATGTGATTTCTCTTTGTTATTGTTATATTGGGTTTTTTTCGGTTTGTTTGTGTACAAGTATCATTTAGTTTTCTTGTTACTTGAGCGCGTAGACGTGCTATAAGGTGTGGTGCCTTAAACACATGCAGATGATCTGTCACTCAACTGTGTTGGCATGCAGAGCTCTGTTGTAATTTGTGCAATAAAAAAGCCCCTAATAGCGATATCTCCGTAATATGTTACGAGATTGCAGAAATTGCAGAAATTGCGCTCATAACTGCGAAGATCATAGCTTCACTTGATTTCATATCCGCAGTTCACATATGATTCATTTCATATACCATTTCAACATTGATTCATTCCTCACGGGACCGTTAGAACCCACAAATGACCAGCTCCCAACGTCAGTGGCTTCATAGCTCAATTGGTTAGAGCGTCGCACCGGAATCGCGAGGTCACGGGTTCAAACCCCGTTGAAGTCCTGAATTTTTCAGGCTTCTTTACGCAATTGCAGAAATTGCGCTCATAACTGCGAAGATCATAGCTTCACTAGATGTTATCTTTCTTTCTTTCTTTTATTTTATTCCCTCCGTCGTCCCTTTTTTTCGCACTAGAAATATCTTTTAGAGGTTCTGTCTCTTTGTTGCAGTTTGTTGATCGCCATCTTGGATAATCAGTCTTGCTTGACTGAATTCGAAAGCGACCCCTTTTATAGTGTGTCTGCGTGCTTAATACTCATTTACTTTGATGTAATCTTAGCTTTGTAGTTGTCTTCTCCATTGTTTCCACAAATTTGACATTTGTCAGTTATTAGCTAGGCACGGTATTAGTATTGATGTCTTTTGCCCTTTTACCTCCTCGCTTTTATTTGCAACTCTGTATGCTACGTATGTTCATAAAGAAGAGAATTTCAAAACAAAGAAATTGTCTGGTGGCCGAGGTTTCTCCCGTGGAAAAAGAAAACAGTAGCGCTGAAGAGGGGCAGCGAGTGGTAGAATTGAACTATGCATCATTAATTTTGTTGTTTGTTTATTGTTTTAGCTGTAGCTTCCAAACCCCCAGAATTTGATCAGATGCCCCCCGCAAGGAAAATAGTCAAAGCACAAGAGATCATTGGCTTGCGATGTAGATCCAAGCCTCCTTTGATCATTCCAACCGTGTTCGACTGGAGGAAAGACGGCAAAGCCTTGCCTGCTGAGGATGTCAAGTCTGGTCGTATTAGAACTGATTCGGGAGGGCTACTGATCAAATCTGCGCAGCGAGGGGATAGCGGGATTTACACTTGCATTCTTGTTAATAGCGAGGGAAACGTTACTAGCAATGGTTCCCAAGTCATAGTCACAGGTGTAGTTTTAAAAATGGGGCACTGAAATGAATTTAAAGGCATAGATAAATTAGACAAACTAGCCCGAAAGCATCAACAGATTGGTACAACTTCAAAATTTGAGCGTTTGATTTCAAACAGAAAGGAAAGGAAAGTAAATTTATTTAAGTGTCTGATCTTCTAGCGCTGGAGCACTAATTGGGGACACCGTTAATTAAAATTAACAAATCAACGCAAATCAAATCAAATGTTGGTTTTTGAGGAGGGGAAAACCGGAGTATCCGGAGAAAACCTCTCGAGGCAGAGTAGAGAACCAACGAACTCAGCCCACATAGCCTGCATTTTTTTTTAAAGAAGCTTACGTCAAATTTTTGACTGAAAATCAGCAATTTAGTTCCGCTAGAGCATCACTAGCAGATGTGCGTGAAAGGAGAAATACGATAATACGGAAAGCTTTATTGCTTAGCAATTCAGTGCGAACCAGCGATCAATGTGGAGCAATCTCGTCCCCAGGGTTTCTCTTCTTCCCTTCCTTGGAGCAGAGAGACCCTGGGAACGAGGTTGAATGTCAAGTTGTTCGGTCACGCCAGATTATGCCTCCATAATCAATGGTGGTACTGAAACAAAGCTATTGAAAAGTTGGCCCAATCGCGTTAAGAGGCAAGATTGCTTTTATCCGTCACAGAGGACCTTGAATAGATTGCTATTGATCGTACGACGAATATATTCAATGTGATCATTTCCGTGGCAAGTTTTCATTAATTACTATTTCCTCACCAGTCGCAATGATCTGTCATTGATGTTAATCTCTTTGTCCTCCAATTTCCCTGCAGAGGCGCCACGAATCCTGGGTGTGTCGTCAGCGGATGTCAACTTAAATGCTAATGCAAACTTGAGCTGTACCGCATCCAGTTTTCCCTCGTCTAATATTACTTGGATGTTCAAAGGCAAAAAATTGCAACCTTCTTTGAAACACGAGTTCTTGGACAGTGTGGCGACGCTAACGGTCAAGAAGGTAGTCTTCGACGATGCTGGCCAATACGAGTGTACCCACGTCAATGAGCAGGGAGAGGCCAGGGCCAACGCCTCTCTTACGGTTGGATGTAAGTGGAGAAAGGAAGCAACATTCGGCGTTACATATTACCTATAGTGTGGTTTTCAATTGAATGTCGAAAGTAATTAGCGAATTCCTTTGGTTTTGCATTACTTCACTCAGTGATTGGTTCAATGTTCTCGCGCCACTTTTAAACCAATCGTGGCTCGCGTGTGCACATTTTCCCGCGCTTGTGTCGGCTACCTGTAATTACTTCGAGTTTTGATTGGTTTACTGGAATGTCTTCGTCCTTTTTGATTGGCCAAGGTAATTACTTTGGTTTTGGGTTTACGACACTCGATTGAAACTCGCTCTATTGCATAAAGTATATTGCACGAAGCGTTTGCACTTTGCAAGATGAAAATGGCATATTGCAAATTGGCTCCTGCATTTACGACATGGTATATAACTTGTTGGGAATTGCTCATTGAATTTTGCAAGATTGCATTGTTTAATCTTCTTATCGCACTTACGTATGCAAACCATCGTATTGAAATTATCGTTGCACGTCAAGCTTGCGCAAACTATGTCACAAGAAAAGGAAATTTGCAGTGAGAGCGTGATAAATCAATTTTTGCCGGGATTAGCTTTACTGTTGAATCAACTGGAATTTTTTCAGTCATACTATACATGGAAAATTTTCTCCATTCTCATTAGCAAAGAGAAATGCAGTTTCCAGATAACACAGTGCAAAAAACAGGTAACAAACCAAGCATTCTGATTGGTCAATGGAGAAAAATTCTCAGATGGCCAATCAAATGCTAGCCCCGGATGGCGCAATTTAATTTTTTCAAAGACTACAAATATCACTCGCCCTACTGGCTCGTGCATTTTTTCGTCTTCGAAAAAAATCACTCGTGCTTATATATTCATTCCAAATTGCACTCAAAATCTTGTAATTACCTATATTAATTTTGATGCAACTATGAAAGTACACGTAACATTACGGCATTGACCGACCTCAAAAATTGCTGCTGTAGCGTCGTTCGCCATATTAGGATGAAGAGCGTTAGGATAGGCCCTAGGGTCAGTTTTAGCTGGACGTATTTCGGGTATCCCCAGCTCCAACTCGTCGGCAGCGTTTTCAATCAGTCAACTGGTTTTCCGTTCGCCAGTTTGGATTCTTAACTGCTTGTGTGTTTCCTCTGTTTCTTTTTGGTCCTTTTTCACTCAGGCAAATTTATTTACAAATTTGTTGAATAGACCGATTCGGCTAACTCAATGTCGTATTTAAACGTTTAGTTCCAGTTATTTCCATATCATTGAAATATGAATGCTACGTTATCATGCAAATGCAATACACAAAGAATCTTAATCCCGGGAGATTTGAATTGGGTACAATACTGAGTCAGCCGATTAGGTCTGTCATACTTGTGCTGTATAATGATGAGTCTCATGGTGCTTTGTATATTCCTCGCAAGGTATCTCCCTAAGCCAAGAAAAACCAAACACTTCGCATGTTACCGTGACTTTTTGTTAGGATGAATATAGGGTCACTTTGTTACGCCTACCCCGAGAAACGTGAATTCTTCATGTAGCTGTATTGAGCAACCTTCAAAAATGTAGGAGACTGTTTAATGACATTTGTTTTCTGCGTGTTATTTAACATCTTTTCAGTGACAGTGAATTATGTGGTCTTCCCCCTGACCACAGTCGCTGACAAGAGTGACGACGTGACTTTGAAATGCAACGTGACTGGTGTTCCTAAGCCTCGCCTTTTTTGGAAGAAAGAGGGAGAACTGTTAACAAAAACAAATAAATACACAGTGACAACTGACAACTCCTCTGAAACCTTCATCTCCAGTCAACTGATAATCCGAAAAGTTTCAAGAGACGACGTCGCCCGTTACTGGTGCATTTCGTGGAACCGCGGAAGCGTTATGGCTGCGCCGGGAAGAGTCTTAATAACTGGTGAGTTACAGAGGAAGTCAGGATCCTCAGATACACCCATATAAGACTATCAGCAAAGCATTCGTACTCTCTGCCAAAAACTAGAACTAACTATGGAATATTTAATATAAGGTACCAAGGTGCAAAAATATGGGTGCAATGAATCTCATAAAAAAATGTCGATTTCTCAATTTAAACAAAAAATTACAGCCAATTTTATTCATAATTACTAATTTTTCTTGACTAAATAAGCTTCCTCTACGTCTTCTGCTTCCTTTGCTTTTTTTTTCTTTTGTACTCGCTTTTTAATTATTAAAAGTGGTAACAGTCCAAATTCAAACTATTGCCTGGCCCCCTGGTTTCGCTAGCCTCTAGGTTATTTCTGGGGACCAGCTCCATTCCTAAAAGGATGGGAAAGGGATAGGGAAAGAGGAGAAAAAAAACCAGAGGAAAAAAAACCAGAGATGTATATATATATATATATATATATATATAGTGAAGTTTGAAAGGACCAAGGACGGACAACCCCTGGATGACATTTTTCATTGGGAGAAAAACTTTTTTTATGCCCTGAGCGGGATTTGAA
The DNA here is from genome assembly GCF_036669925.1 of Montipora capricornis. Taxonomy (NCBI): domain Eukaryota; kingdom Metazoa; phylum Cnidaria; class Anthozoa; order Scleractinia; family Acroporidae; genus Montipora; species Montipora capricornis. The sequence goes on along the minus strand of NC_090884.1, from coordinate 973,554 downwards.
CCCACGTCCCCCTGATTACCGGTTGGGTGTGATCACCACTACACTATCAGAGCAACCATGCTGGCTACATGGCCAATCTGGATAGCGAATGGGAATTACAGTACGTGGTCATCCCGGGCCCATGTTTTTCCCCAAGTAGTTGACGCTGGATCAACCAGAACGATGATTCACCGGCGGACGAGAGAGAAGAGGACAATTTGTATACAAATTACGAGGGTCTCTCGAGCCAACAGCGCATCCCTGCCCCCC
>NC_090884.1:965805-968305 GCF_036669925.1 Montipora capricornis | reverse complement strand
ACGCAATCGGCAAAAACCAGTCGACAAACATGTATTATAACCATAGCCACGAGGAAATTAATTTTGACGATAGCAAGCCATTTGTTGATCATGAGGAACTTTGAATTTAGAGTAAGGGGTTAAGCGCGGTGTTTGATCGTTTTGAAACCGCCATTGTAACAAATGGTCGCAAGTATATAATTTTTTCGATGAAAGAAGGCGGCCAGGGTAGTGATCTCCTCATTTCATTTCATGTACCCGTTCGTAGCAGCGCTCTTGTGACCCCTTTTCTCAAAATATAGACGGAGCAAACACTACAAAATTGAATCGTTTTCTCGTGGTTATCCTTTCGATTAAATTTTAAATCAGCCGGTTGTTTTTTAATACTTACGGTGCTCTAAGGTTGCGCAAGCCGGCGAATTAATCGTCGGCTCCGCGAAGGCATTCGACGCAACCGACATAATAACTTAAACTTAATTAAATGCAAACGTTTTCTTTTCTATACCGTGGTTCATGATTACCTTTTAAAGGATATTGTGTTTTAAGTAACAATGTTTAGAAGCTTTTAGCTACTCTTATGTAAATGGATGTAAAGTTTTATGTTGCCTTTCTTCGCTTATTCGATCGAACTTCGAGCGCGCACAGTTGAATGTTCGGTGTCCTCATTACTACCGAGACTCATGCGCATTTCCTAACGGGGGCCTTGTTGTATTGAAACGTCGCCCATGATCACGTGAGTGCATGAGCTCCGTCTTAAGTAAATTTGACCGGAAGATGAAAGAGGGACGTTAAATCAATGAAAAGAAACATGTCCGAAACTCTTGTGTGGTGAGAGCTTATCAATCAAACGAAGGGAATAAAACTATTCCCCAAGCTCTCACGATAATCAAAGTTTTTTGTGATTTTGTTTTTTTCCTTCAATTCTGATTGAGCATTCTGGGCGAACGATCGTGACTTAATTGCTAAACTTGTTCTTTCCAACATTTTAAATGTTGGTGCCTTTCATATGTACACAAAGAATCTTGTGTTTTCGTGTATTTCACAATTAAAATTTAAGGTAAATATACAACTGGTGTTTTGTTTGTTTTTTTTACTCCTCTATCTGACTGAAGTTATAAGGGATTTTTTGCTTACCGTACATCTCTTTTCTGTGCCCCATCTTTGGGCACCGGTCGCGATCGGATGAAATTGCTACGTCTGTGACTTTCTTTACTGCCTTTATTCTGGTCTCTTTGTGGCATGCCTGTATAACCACTTACCGCATTTAAGTGCAATGTCATATTAATCTCGTACCCAGATCTCCCACGGTCATACGGAAGGGAGATCTGGTAAAGTTCGATTTGGAGCGTGCTCAGTGCCATCGAGGCCCGAAATACAGGCTTTTCTATCATTGTGCATGTCCGTACTCTGTTGTGATTTTTGGTGATTTTGCGGAATAAACATGGATTTCGAGAGTATTCTTGAAGAGATTCTTTTGGGTAGAGGACAAGGAAACCTTAAACTTAAGCCGAAACAGAAAGAAGCCCTACAGGCGACTGTTTTTGAACGGTCGAGATTGTTTAATTGTCGGAGCAACTGCAGAATCACCGAAACGAGCGCTTAGGCTTAATCAATAAACGAGTGCTATTTTCTTCACACGACCTCGTGCAAAGTGTAGTTAGCCAAACCGTAAATTGAAAGCTAAAATGTTAAAGAGGGTTTGAGCCTAATCACTGAAACGAACGCTTAGGCTTAATCAGTAAACGAGTGCTATTTTCTTCACAAGATCTCGTGAAAAGTGCAGTTAACCCATAGGCAGCCCAAGCTCGCGTCACTACAGACAGCCGTTGAGAATTTAAACGGGTTATAAGACTGTAAATACAGTCGATTATGAAGCCTAAAAAATGCTCAATTTAACGTTCAATCAATAAAATGAATCAAAATGACTCACCTCTGGGGTATTCTTGGGCCTTTTGGAATTTATTTTACAGTTTCGGAATTTTCACGGACTTCTTGGTTGAAAAAATGGTGGGAGAACTTTGAACCAATCACTGAGTGAAGTAATCATAAACCAAAGTAATTATCTAATTACTTTCGATACTCAATTGAAAACCGCTACTAATTGTTAAGTAATCAGACATTTACGTCAGCCAATCATAGAGCAGTTTTCAATTGAGTGTCGAAAGTAATTAGATAATTACTTTGGTTTATGATTACTTCACTCAGTGATTGGTTCAAAGTTCTCCCACCATTTTTTCAACCAATCAGAAATGAAACCACAGCAATCGTGGCTCACGCGTGCACATTTTCCCGCGCTTTGTGTCGGCAACGTGTAATTACTTCGAGTTTTGATTGGTTTGCCGGATTGTCTCAGTCCTTTTGAATTGGTCAAAGTAATTACTTTGGTTTTGGTTTTACGACACTCAATTGAAAAGCGCTCTAAAACTTGCTCTATTAGAGCGAATTTCAATTGAGTGTCGTAAAACCAAAACCAAAGTAATTACTTTGGCCAATCAAAAAGGACGGAGACAATCCGGCAAAC
>NC_090884.1:930805-960805 GCF_036669925.1 Montipora capricornis | reverse complement strand
AAAGCACGATTCAGTGCCCAAAACAACTGCACGACCTCACACAGCAAGTATGCGTCATCTGACGCTTGGCGAAAACCCCGGATGGCAAATAGGCACACAGGATCCGCGATCACCGCTGACTGGCATTGGCTTGATTTTAACTTACCCTAATTGACATTAGCCTCATAATTATTGCCATGTAAAGGACCAAGTATGTTTCAAACCTGCTGTATCTCTTTTTTTCTTCTATGGGATTTGAACACTGAATGAATGCTACTTGGATCAACAAAAGACATATTCATTACTTTAGGCTACATTGGAACATGCCCTGACAATAAATTAATAAGTTTACTCTACATAAATATTTTAAATTCAATTATTTTCAATCTTCTTCCCTTAGTTGTGATAAATTGAAGGCAGAAATTGAGTCAATTTCAAGTGAACTGTCTGGTCTTCTCAGGGTATGAAGTCTTGCTATTAAGACATGTGTTGATCCATCATTTAAATGCTAAGTTATTAATGTTCAGGCCCCAGTTGTTCAAAGGTGGATAATACTATCCACTTGTTAAATCACTATGCATTGGATCTATAGTGCAGTTGGTTTCAATATGACTTATCCAATGGATAATGTTTTATCCAGCGGATAGTGCTATCTATCTTTTGAACAACTGTGGCCTGACTATTATTATAAACCTACCTTGTACAAAATTAATGGTGGAAGCATTTTACCCTTTAACTGATTATTTTTTAAAGAGCCACATGGGCCGTGAATTGTGAGGGGAGAGGGGAGAGGGGAGAGGGGAGAGGTTTCGGAGAAAACAACACCGTAGGAGAAAAGTGAAGGGGGGGGGGGGGGGGGGTCTCCCCAAGCCCCTGAGAGATAATTTTTTTTTTAAATGCCCTTTAACCGGATTATTTTTTAAAGAGACACATGGGCCTTGAATTGTGAGAGGAGAGAGGAGAGGTTTCGGAGAAAACAACACTGTAGGAGAAAAGTGAAGGGGGGGGGGGGGGGGGGGCTCTATCCGAGGCCCCTGAGAGATAATGCCAAAAGGGGTTCAATATTATGACGACCTACAGATTTTGGTCATTCAGGATTAACACCAACCCTATGTCAAACATTTTGACCATGAATTGGTCTCTTTCATTTCAACTTTGCAACACTTCCAAGGTCTCAGACAAAAAGCACAGTTGTCCAGTGATGGACTGCTTAATAGTGTGTAGCTGTAATGCACTGCCTTGTAGATCGAGCCGGTTTATGACCGAATAATAATAATTATCTCCCTAATCAAGTTAGATCTAAAAATGTTACTAATAGGAAATTAAAATCACGGACAGTCTGCAAGAAAAGTTTTTTTTGTTTTTTTGTTTTGTTTAATAAATTACAAAGTTACAGTTACAGCGGTACTTCTTCTTCTTGTTCTTCTTCTTCTTGTTCTTCTTCTTCTTGCTCTTCTTCTTCTTCTTGCTCTTCTTCTTCTTCTTCTTCTTCTTCTTCTTCTTCTTCTTCTTCTTCTTCTTCTTCTTCTTCTTCTTCTTCTTCTTCTTCTTCACTAATAAACTACTCAACACTTCTTCAGAGGTATAGTACCAGAGCATAGAGCCCACTTCGTATTAAAATAATCCATGGTGCCTGTTTTGCTTTTATATTAATAGTTGAATTTTCTTAGTATTTTCTCTGGTACATATTTTTCCTCATTTTTGAACACTGTCCTTTTTTATCAGACGGATCAGGAAGCATCTGTAGAAGAATTCAATGAACAGAAAAGCAAAGCAAAGCAAAAGCTTGCTAGTTTAAAGGTAAACAGGTTTTTATCCAATTGACTCCTGGGAGTAAAATTTAACAGATTTTACTCTAACGCCAGACGATTTTACTCGTAAACTGGGGGCGTCTTGGAGTGCCTGAGGAGCGAAAAGACCGATTTGGCTTACTCAATGTTGTACCCAATTCAGTTCTCTTGGGGTTAAGATTATTTGTGCATTGCATTTGCACGATAATGTAGCATTCATATTTAAATGATATAGTTGTAATACCTGCAACAAAACGTTTTAGTCCTAAACGGTCTGAACTGGATACAACATCGAGTTAACCGAATTGGTCTGTGGTTTATTTCCTAAATATGAAGTAAATGGCCCTGAAAACGATGGAAACACCTTTATTTTGAAAACATACCAACTATTTGTCTGACAAGTAGTTCCTTTTTTGAAGAAAATTTGTTTTATACTGGTAAGTGCAGTCCTTTCAGGAGTGGAACCGACTGCTCAGATTTCCTAGCTGAAAGTCTGGTGATCCGAAAATTATAGGGATCAAAACTTACCTTTTCGAAATTTTCAGCCAGAAAAAAGGCTCCCGAAAATTCTAGGTGACCTTTTTAGGGTAAAAATCCGTTAAAATGGGCAATTATACCATTTTTTAGATGTTCGAAAATCCTGGGACAGGCAGGCAAGCAAGAAAATTTACAACAAATGTTCCGAAAATTCTAGATCTCAAATCGTCTTCCGAACAAATATTTTCCAAAAATTGACGTTGGGTGCCCCTGAATTAACCTTTGATCACTAGTTCAAATGTCTTGGCCGAAGATATTAACAACGAGTGAATGCTCTTGTGTACGATTTCTGTTTCTGTACTCGTATTGTGGGAATCAGTCCTCAGACAGCTGTTCATTTGACTCATAAAACGGTTAGTTGCATTTACATAGAGAGTATGTTAATTGTCATGCATTTATTCTGCTATTGAACTTGTCAACGACTCAATTTGCATTTTAAGGATCACAGAATTTCTAGTGGCGCAAAAAAAAGGAAAGGAAAAAAAAGGAAGGAAGTGACGCCATGAAGTTCAGAACTAACTTTCGCGGTAAAAAGGTTTCAAATAAGTGATCCCGAAAAAAAGATGTGAAAATTGGTGGGTTTTGTTGCGATATCTCGGCTGATCCTGCATCCCCATTTACACCGGATTATCGGATTATGCAAAAGTCGTTATTTCACGCATACGAGGTTTGTAAAATATGATAGTTGACTGATGCATGTATATACGTATTAAACGATCGTTTTAAAAGATGAATATGAAATTTTAAATGACGAATGGAAATTTTCTCTTGCCATGCAAGGGTACGTTTCTGCAATTGTTCACCAGTTTCACTAAATATATTTTCGTTTTCGTCTGACTGCATGAAACACCATATACCCAGCAAAGATTATGTGGTAATTTTCAAATGAACACGTCCGCTTTTTCACGGAATTGTGGTCATGATCAATTATTTATTAAATTTTGCGAAAATCAGTCAACAACGAAATCGACCAAAGTCTTGTAGTTTTGTGTTTTCTGTTAATTTTGTGAGAGAAATTCTGAAAATAAGACGATCATATGCCTGATATTGTGTCCCTTCTGTTTTGTTTCGTTGTTTACATTCACTTGTGTTACCACAGGTGAATGTGAGCGATTTGCCTTTCATTAACGTCATTGATTGAAAGATGTTTGGCCTTATACAATTATAATGCTAGCAATGACGTCCGTGCCTAAACATGTTTTCAAATATATTTTGATAAAGGATTGATAATTACTTCATAAACTAGCATTGTCCCGAACATGGTAAGAAGCTGACACGAAACCATCCTCACGGAGACAACTACATTTAAGTTCAGTTTCTGGGAAATATTTTTTTTTGGACAGAGCCAACTCGATCGAATTTCCGAGCAGTTGGAGCCTGATGAAGTTGAAGAGGATTATTTCAGGTAAGGTCAAACTTATGGATACTACGTAGAAACCACACGTATGTCAAGAACTTTCGTTTCCAGGAGACATCAGCGATTAACAGTTCCGTTTTATTGTTGCATTTTGACCTTATTCATAAATGGCGGTCAATTTATAATTCTTTTGTCCAAGTGCAAATTAGCCTCGACCAAGTCTCGATGCCATACAGTAATTTGAAAATATTTCTTGCTCTAAAATGAGGTTTGGTAGGCTAAGAACATTAAAACAGGCGCCATTTATGAGTAAGGTCTATTGATCGCTTGTTTCATCGATTAAACTTGTTCAATGTAGAGAGAACCTCTGTAACAGAAATGCTTTTGCGAATTCTTTTGGTTGGCACGCTGAATTAAACGCAATTTGCGGTGAAGAGCCCTTTCTCTACGGAAACCGATACGCTTCAGCGTATCCTCAGACCTCCCCTGTGTGGATCGGATGGCACTGTCGTCGCGGAGCCATAGTGCGGGTTGTATCCTGGGACTAGGATCCGCAGTTGGCGTTATGGTGGCAAAAAAAAATTGGCGAGGGAAGCGAGCACTCGCCAATTTTTTTTTCGCCACGCTCCTTTTCGCTCCATAACCCGAACTGCGTAGCGTGTTCCCAGATTATGCGGGTTGCAGTGCGAGAACGCCTTTCTTTCTTTATCGATCAGTTGGAGGTTTTTCCCAATACGGACCGACCAAGGCCGGTGAATAACATTATTTACATCCTCATTTTGCGCTCTGCCATAGCCTTCAAAAGAATCAGATCAGCTTACTTTGGTTCCCAAACGATCCTGCGATTTCCAAGTCCCTTTCAGGGAAATATCCAGTGTTCTGTTCCGGCATGAAAAAGAAGTCTCAGGTTATAAAGCCTCGCACGAGTGCACATGGGGAGGAGTGCGAATCAACTTACATATATACTTACTTGACGATTCCTCCGTAGATGCTTTTTAGGGCCATTGAAACGAACAGAAAGCTAGTTGACTATTTGCGTAGCGGAGAAGCTGAACCAGGGACCACTAACATCAAATTCAACGAGTGGTCAGAACGGGTCTTGATCCCGTCGGGATCTCCGGATCGCAAGGCCAGCGACTGTTAGCTTTTGATGACAGGAGGAAACCGAAGTACCGGGGAAAAAAGCCTCTTGGAGTCGAGTAAAAAACCAACAAATTTAGCCCCCATTTGGTGTCTCGTCTACATCTACATCTATATATTCCAGCGCTCGGCAAATTCCCTTTTTTGGGCCCACACAAGGACAGAGAAAAACTCTGACCAGGGTGGGAATTGAACCAACGACCTTCGGGTTAGATCACCGCCGCTCTACCGACTGAGCTACAAGGTCAGACGGGAGCAGGCCGTGGGAACTGAAGGTGTTAAAGTCACGGCAATTAACATTACAAGTACAAGGATGGATTATACGTTTTTGCAAACGTTGTCCGTGTAGCACTTATATATGAACAGACTTAAATGATTAGAGTGTATATAATGTGAAGTGCTAAGTTTCCACCCCATAAAAACCATCACTACTAGATCATCAGAAAATAGCAATTCCCATGGGACACCTTGTCTGAAGCCTTCACTTATTATTCACTTCGAACAGGAACGGACTCCCAGCTGAGCCTTGATGCAGCCCGACCTTTTGATGTCAAAGGGCTCTGTCTGTCCATGCACAGTCCTGACGCTCTCACCAACCTGACTAGACTCTCTGGCACATTTCTCTTTCTCAGACACCAGTAAAGTAGCTCCCGTGGCACTCTAACGTACACCTTTTCGAGGTCAACGAAGGTGAAGTACAGATCCCTCTTCTTCTCCGTGAATTTCTCCTGTACTTGCTTGACTATAATACTGCGTCGATTCTTCCTTTTCTCGTGCTGAACCCAAACTGCATTCTGTCAATGTTGATTATCTTTCGTAGCCTCTGATCTAATATACGCTTCATAACCTTCAGTAGTGGCTATAGTAGCGTAATTCCCCGGTAGTTACCACAATCCATTGGGTCGCCCTTCTTTTTATATATCGGCACTGTTTCACTGTTCTCCCATTCAGACGGTATGCTCTCCTCTACCATATCGCCTCCAACAGCTCGGTAATCATTTCGTTCCCCAATTCTTTCAGGACCTTGATAAGGTCAACACTCACCCCTGAACACCCCCTGCAGCTTTCCCCTTCTTCATCTTCTCAACTGCCTTCTTCACTTCTTCCCCATGCCACCTTGGTTATCGGTCCTTCAACAGCTGCTGACTTGAGTCAGAAGATCCCTTTTGTTCTCAACATTCAGTAGGGTGCAGAAGTATTCTCTCCATCTGTCTTTGATGTTTTCTCCTGCTGGTTCTTTATCACTGATATTTCACCCACGTCCTCTCTTGCTAACATCCTTTGCTTTGCTATTCTATATACTGCTGCCCCTGCATCCCTAGTGTCCAGATTGTTGTGGAATTCATTTCCTGCATCCCATCTGGCTTTGGCACTGCTTCCTTCGCCTCTTTTTTCGCAACTCGGTACGCATTCTTTTTCTGTTTCTTTTGTTCCTCGAGTTCATGCCCGGTAGTTTGCCACTCCTTGTAGGCACTTTTCTTGGCTTTGATTTTATCTTGAACCTCATTACTCCACCACCACGTCTCCTTCTTTTCACCTCTCCCGCTTGTAGTTTTCCGACACAACTCTTCTGCTGCCTTATATAAGAACAGCCTCTTTGATGTTTTCCCACTTATCATGTACTGAACCGGTATGAGCAGTATACTGGTTTTCCACCTTCTCCCGAAAGGCCTGCTTGTTCTCCGTTTTTTTTTTTTTCTTGCGACACTCTTTCCCCCTTAATGTTTGAAATCCTTGCAGACCAAGCGATTTTGTGTAACGACTTCCTCTCCGACTTCCTCTCCTACAAAGGGAGGCAGGGGTTTTTCTGGCCGGATGCTCTTCCTGATACCAACAGCATTAGTTGAACCTTGAAGGGGGCGTATCCCCAGCGTCATTGTGAGTGCCGCCGTTGCTTAGCAAATTCCAACTCGTTCGCCGACACTGCACATCTGCCTTGTTGCTGACCAAGGTTTCACCTGTAACCCTAGGCAGGGTGGCATCCGGGTGCTATGCCTTGCCAAAGGGCAACCCGTGTTTGGTCCGGGACAGCTTATTTGAATATTCGCTGCTAACCTCTATATCTGGAGGTCTTTCCCCTATCCGCCACATGGGGACCTGGGGAGTTGGAGTTCTCTCTCCCCTCCTTCGGTGCCCTCCTTTCAGTGCCAACGAAAAAGTGAAATCGCGGCTCTTTGGGAAAGGAAATCTCGAACATGCTCGTTAGTCGGGCTTCAGTTTTTATCCGAGTTGTTGAACCAGCCCTCGGCTCCCTCACACACTTATTGTTTTCCTTTTCAACTGTGGATTTGGTGGTGAGGCGAAATTTCGTATGCCAGGCCTGCCCGGTAAAAAAGCTCATAGGAAAAGGCCCTACAAAGCATTGTATCGATCTAGATCTAGACCCTTTCCTGCTTTTTCTTTAGGAGAGCATCGCATGTTTGTGGAATAGCTCAATTAAAGTACTGTAAACGCATGATTGCGTGCTTTGTAAAATTCACAGAAAGATGAGGGCAGGGGAAGTCGGAGCCTCCAACAGCGATATATTGACGGATAAAGCTGATGACGACGCTGATGCGCGTTTACCGGAGAGGTGCGTTTCGTTTTTCCTTTATAAACTCGATCGCATAATCGTACGTGGGAAACTAATTAAGCTTTCTTATCTCTGTGTCTATTTTCCAGCACTCGACCGGCAAATTCCTCTTGATTTGCGGCTTATGTTGCCAACGCGTCTTTCCTGCTCCATTCATAGCTGTTTCATTCAGCTTACGTGGTCTCGTGCATAATTCTGTTTTGATATATCACAACAATGCGGTCACATTTGTTGTAGAATGTTGCTCAAATCCCAACACCGTGAATTCCGTGTCCTACCGTTTTGCAAATGGTTTATGAGATCTTTCCCTCAGAATTTTATGACCCAGGGTTGTACGACAGGACCTACAGCTTATAGTCCTTATCAGAGAAAACTTGGAAGTCTAAGTCTAGACCGAATGCAACTGAAAAGGCGGCCAGTAACGATTTGTTTTCTAACGTGAACTAGACCTACTTAGCCTTGTTGCCTTGTGGGGTTGATTAGTACTAAGATAAAAGAACGATATATTTGCTAGATGTCTTTTTTGCATTCGGTCTATTTCTAGATGTAATTACAAAGGCAGTACTTTCTCTTCAGTTATTTTAGACCCAGAGTGTCTGTCCGCCTGAGATTCCACCGCTGCTTTTGCTTGAGATTGTTACTTTCAGCTAAACACGGGATTATAAGCCGTATCACTTAATGATACGCTCACCTGTCTATTTCACCTTTATCTTTTACAATGGCCAGCGGAGAAGAAGAAGAAGAAGAAGAAGAGGAAACAGACGACGATGAGGATGAGCAAGACGAGGACAACGACGAGGAGAACACAGCAAGTGTAGTTGTGGTGCGTTATAAGTTTTTACTCTTTGTTTTTGAACTTGGTATCTAGTCATGTCCAAAAGAAAATCTAACAGCTAATCACCTGTTTGATTGGTCTGTCTGTTCGTTTTATTTGCTTAGGTTCGTAAAGTGAAAGCTCTGAGCGATTTTATTGGTGAACAAGATGGCGATCTCAGCTTCAAGAAGGGCGAGATTCTAACAGTTATCAAAACGACGTAGGTATTCACGACTTTGGGACTCAACAGTGGTAAAGTCGATTTTCTTTCTTGATTAAGCCCAGATGAAAACTGCTTTCTAGGATATAATCAATGCCGAAAACGAATAGACCAGTCGTGAGTTTATTTCAGTTTCGTGATGCTGTGAGAATCAATTTATATTTCTACAAAATGTAAAACTACAATCCTCGCCGAAAAATTACATTAGGACGGTTTCACATCAGCCTGGAACCAAACACTTTAAATCTTTCACCTCTGCAGTAGAGGTGAAAGGGGGGAAAATACCAACACGATCTCTTCCTCAAATAAAGGATTATCCTTCATTGTCAGTTTGTCTTAATTGAAGTCTTATCCTCCATTTTGATCACTCTGTTCCAGGACTTGTGGTAGCAAATTTAAAAAGAAAAATTAAAAGCAGCCCCTGGACAGGATTATTTACCCATACTAATTAGTATATATATATATAAAATCATTGTTGAATAATGGTTAAGTCTGAAGCTTGATTTTAAAATGGTTATCTTTCTCTTGAAGTTTGGTAACCGACATTTTTCACTGTGTAAGCTTGCTTCTTAGCGGGTGTTAATACGCATTTACAGCGGCCCTTTTTTGGAAGAAAAAAGTTATTGACATTAATAAAAAATGACATCCTCGCAGTTAGTGATGTGGTAGTTTAGTGGTTAAGTGAAGGGGTTATTAATCACACGTTCCTAGGTTCGAGTCCTGCGAGTCCAGAAATCGGGGTTCGGCTTTTAAAAGAAATATGTTCATTTCCCATGAGCCCTATCAAGCTTTCAGTGTCCAAAATGAACGATAATACTTCACTTGGAAGAAAGTGACAATTAACAATAATCCTTCAATTGAAGGAGAGACTTGGTTGGAAAATACATCAGCAAGCGAAGCTATCTAAGGGGAGAATTGAGTAGGCCATTTCCGACTTCATGTCTGCCTCCAACCTCGTCCCCAGGGCGCTTTTCCCTGGCTTTGGGAAAAGCGCCCGGGGGACGAGGTTGGTCTGCCTCCCCTTCAAAGCGAGTCTAAGTGCGAAGTTTGTCTTATGAAAATTAGTTTTTATTCATATGTAAAGTAGAACTAATTACCATGATCACAAAAACCTCGCACTTAGACTCGCTTTGAAGAGGAGGCAGACATGAACTCGGAAATGGCCTATTTCCTGCAGCGGAGAATGGAGAGTTTTGCTGGCGTTTTCATATGGCGCTTTTCCTCACGCGTGGCATCGGCGCCGAATATTCAACATGTTGAATAATCTTTGGCACGAGTGAACATTTTCTCCAAGTTTAGCTAACTTTGTGCGTATGAAAAGCTATTTCCTTACCATCTTACACCAAAACGCATGCGTCAGGGTCCTCGCAATTCAGCTCACAAACAATATTTGCACGCGCTCCTTGTGTTTGCCGTACCTCCGAATGCAGACCAATACAGTATTGTGCGAGTATCTAATGAATTGTCGTCGATTCATCATTAAGGGAAGATGGCTGGTGGGATGCCGAAAATGCAGCAGGAAAACAAGGGGTTGTACCGAAGACGCTTCTTGAGGTATTTTAAATAATGTAATTAAGAGTGGATAGCAATTGTTGTCCTCAAACGAACTAGAAACCAACTAATGCACTTATCGATGATTCCTCGAGCATAGCAGGAAAAAGACTAGTGACTAGTTCATGTGACGTCATCGCCGCCATGTTGGTGGACGAAAGCAAAAGATTTAGCTTCATTTTGTTAGTCCACCAGAATTTGAACAATACTTCATTGTTATTTGTGTCCTAACCGTCTCTTAGTACTTCGGCGGATGCTTTACCGCTGGGCTGTTGAATTTCTGGGAGATTAGCCAATAAACAAGGGTTCTGTATATTGCAATTACTGGGACAGAAGTATTACAAGGTACAAGGCCTTGTAATAAAGGAAATTGTTACAAAGTTTTGTTGCCGTCAAGTCCTTTGACTCTTGTATCTGCCTTTTTCTGTCCCACGTTTCTTGTCAAGAAGACCGAGGCTGATCTTAGTATTTTATTGAGACATGGATGACTAAAGAAATCTAAGTGGTGTGTAACAGGTTTTGAGGTTCTGGTTTTTATTAGATAATCCCAGAAGAGGAGCCGGCTCCTCCCTCACAAGAACCAGGAGAGGAATCAAACGAAATTAAGAGAGGTAACATATTAGAGTAGAAGGATTGAACTCTATTCTAAGCAACCAGCGAAGATTAGTTTCCATAAACAATGATGCAAAACAGACTCAGAAATCCAATGTTAACACTCACTTTCATGCCAAACCTTCTTTTGTTGTATAACTTGGTTAGAATAAATGAAGAGATGATTTTTCCCTATGCCAAACTTAAGGATACTCGGAATAAATTCGAGTGCTCCTGGGTCAGAATAGCATAGTTACGCGCACGCGCATTGGTTTTTTCAATCGAGTGTGCGTGTTCAGTACGGAAAAGTTGCAAAACGCCTAGTAAATACTGAAAGAGACGGAATAACTTTAAACCGGAGGATATAACGGTGATTTGTCCATCACAGAACTTTAAATTTCGTCATTTTACATCGTTATCCAGAACGAAAATGCTTTTTTATGCTCCTTTAGTCATTAAATCCACTGTTTTTACCGCTCTCTATTCCCTCTCCTCTGTTGTTGCATAAGATTTCAAATGTTGTATTTGGAAGACGTCAATCATGATTTTAATTTTTCAGCTCCTTACAAGCAAGCGTGTAACACGAACATGAAGTCAGCCGGGCTCCACATGTAGGAAAGACTTTGTGAAGTATCGCTTGTAATGGGCCTTTATCTGTTTAATTGCAGAGATGAAAGATGAAGTTCCAGAGTTGACAGAAAGGAGAAGGTGTGAATAAATTAGACATAACATTCTCGGTTCAGTTATAATGGTCAGTTTCAGTAATCGCTTAAGTACTCTGTTTCTAACTACCTTCCTGCCTGTTTTTTTTCTCTTTCGTGTTTATTTAGTGGATTAGAACTGTGGAAAACTCTGCAAAAAGAAGGCAGTCAAGAGGTACATGTGTCGCTACATTTCTTTGTCCGTTTCCACAGTTCACGCTCGCGCGCGCGCGGTAGTGTGAAGCACACGCGAGTTAGCGCCCATTGTGACGTGTACTTTTTTGTGATTCGTTTTGACAGCCTTAACGCAACCTTTAACGTATTAACTTCAGTTTTTGTCGGGGCAGTTTATGAAGCTTTATTTGTCGATAATGGCATACTGTTTGTCTCTTGGTATACCGGATAAGGTATCTGTTTTTTTTATCTATGTTATACATGTTATCTAAGATCTCTCCAAATATCGAAGCGTCAAGTTAATTATTTCCCAAACAGTATCAGCTAGTAGGAGTTTTAAACGTTTTTTTCGGAGACGTTATCGCTGAACCTCGCGGTTTTAGAATTTTCGGTTTTGATTCGTGTTTTCTTGTTTAAGCTATTAGGCCTTTAATATTTGATCGGAATATATGAATTTGTAAACTCTTTATGCATTTACTTATCTTGTTTTCGGATGGCCTAGATCGAACCCTTTATATTTGGAGATGTGTTTGGTTTTAATTATGCAAATTTGAATTGCGTTTTTCCCTCAACACTAAGCTTTAAAATGGAAAACGAATTTAGGTTTCGTTCATTTAAAAGTTGCCATTCTGGTTTTACTGAACCTTTTACTAACGGTTAAATTTTCCTGAAATTAACGCAGAAAAATGATTTGGCTAAATTTCGTTTTAAAATGCCTTTCTCCACGGCTCTTTTTTCCTTTGATTGACAGACAGTTTAACGTGAAAACGATTTGCATTTTTCTGACGTAGTGAAAGAGAAGGAAAATAGATCTTTTCACGGTGTGACTTTTTTGTTCAGATTGCTTTTTACCTGGAAACAACACTAAGACAGTACTTTGACTCCACTTTGTCCGTAAAAGGGTCACATCTCACACTGGTGTAGTCCTACCTCTTTAAGAGGTTTGTATTGCATTGAAAGAAAAATATATTCAATTCTTATTCAGCCAAAGAACAATTTTTTGAAATACTAGATTCATGAAATAATCGACAGAATTATTCTTTAACCTGAAACTGATGGAAACTTGGGCATACATTTTCGAAGAAAAATTCCCAGTTTGAGCTTCCATTACTATTTTAGATCTTTTACCGCTGAGGTTCAGAAAGCCATTAAATTAAATTCAAGTGACAGTCGTCGGATTGAACCAATGTTGGCAACTGAGCAAATAATTCGCTATGCTTAATGCAATTCCGTTTCTTTGTAGGTTCGAAAATTATCGGTAGCGCATCACTTTATAGAAATTTGCAAGCAAATTTTCACACTTGCCACGCTTTGTTGATAAAATGAAGGCATTGCGGTTGTGAAACCATGACCGGTGTTCTCTCTCTAAACTGTCCTTCATTATGTATCTTTTTTGCGAAAAAGGTTAAAACCTGAAAGTTAAAACTAAAAGGTTTTAATTTTCATTCTTTGCCAGTTGCATTTAATTGTGAAGTAATTTAGTATTCCACTTTAATACGTTGGTTTTAAATATTTTTAGCTCATCAACGTGCGATGAAAAGCCCTAAGAGTTCGTTTTAATACAAGCCTCGCCTTATGGTTTCTTTTCGCTTCCTTGACTGTTGACCATTTTTTTGTTATCTACACATAACCTTTTTATTGTAACTGTTGTAAAATTTGGTAGCAAATTAAAAAGGCTGTTTTGTTTTCAAGCCAACCTCTGTTTCTGCGTTTTACAGACCAGCGCCACCGATGTACTGAAAGCCATGGGTGCAATGCCCAGCGGTTTCCGCTCAACTACCCTTGGAAGACTGGCGAAGCAAGGCATGTAACGGCTGCTTCTTATTTTTTATTCCTTCATGCCCTCTCATCCCATCTTTCAGGGAGAGTATTGAGAGAGTATGTTTTAATGAAAGATATACAAATTTCATGCATTGGAACTGCCGGCATCCAACGGTTTCCTGAGCGAAAGATCATTGCAGTTTTTAGGAAAACGTAAGTATTTTTAAAGTGTGTCGTCGACTGGCAGTTAGAACTCACAAGGTCGTCATGATAACCTTCGCTCGTTTGCCGCTCACACAAAGACAGTCACATCGAATATATACGAACTGATACAGTCCAGCAAACAACTGTATATACAGTCTGTTTGAGTCGGTCCATATAATTAAATTTGTAAGGAATACAGCTTTTATTTATGCTCGAGATCTTGTGCTAGATTAACTTTTGCTAATTCCGTTTTGTCGGACATAGTTTTTCATGATTTTGTTTATTCTGTTTCAGAACAATTCCAAACCAGTTTTTGGGTGATGCCAAAATTAAGCAGGTCGAATGTTGCGTTTAGAGACATTACATGGGACCCAGTAACTAAACAGGTATCTTTCTTGATCGAATGCCTTTTTCGCGAAAAGCCTTCATTCTGATTCGGGATGGTCAAGCGCACAATTTGCTTTCGATACTTAATTAAAATCCGTTCTATGTTGACAAATTGATTGCTTAAATACGCTAAACTATATTACTCGATTCGGATTGGTTTAGAGCAGTTCAGTTTTATCCCAAATTATACCCGGGGGCCCTATCGCGAAAGCTCCTCCGGTTTATGCGCCAGAAAAGCCATTCACGAAACTGCAATCCCCTTTTTTTGATAAACTGGTCTTTTTATAACATGTTTTCAAGATAGCCGAAAACAGAATGATCGTGGAGTTTGATGTCTGAAATCTCTCAGTTCTCAAGATACAAAGGAATTTTTGATTCCCGACTTTCGAGAAGCGGGCCCTGGCAGAGTAACCATGTAACCACGTGGGTACGACCAAGAAAACGGCCGACAATGGGCAGTTTACACGAAAACGATGTGACAAATCATAGAACAAGCCAAGTTAATGGAACTGGATGAATTTGTGCGCAAATTAATAAACAAATGTTAGCTCGAGAAGGAGATCGAGAGACTTTTGTGGAGCGTATTTTAAATAAAAATTCCACTGTACCCTGGTCCGATTCGGAATTGATGGTCCGGTTTCCATTCAGGATAGAGAGAATTTAAAACATTCAAACTGTGTTTAATTAGTTGGGACCTTCTCTGTCGAAACTTTCATCCGAACAAGAGTTTCTTGTTTTATCTTTGTAGTTACGGCCGAGACTGTCAAAGACAAACCGAGTTTTTCAGATCGTGAGCGCAAAAATGATACCTTTTCCAGGAACAGGTACGGCCATCACTGATGACTTTTGCGTCTTTTTAATATTTATTTTTTGCCAACCAAGATGAAATAATGTCATAAATAGAAACATACTTCCAAAACCTTTCTGAAGACCTTCATGAGACACATAGTTTAAAATT
Source organism: Montipora capricornis (assembly GCF_036669925.1). Taxonomy (NCBI): domain Eukaryota; kingdom Metazoa; phylum Cnidaria; class Anthozoa; order Scleractinia; family Acroporidae; genus Montipora; species Montipora capricornis. Next base: position 946,069 of record NC_090884.1, on the reverse strand, counting down.
ATTGCGCTATTTTTGAAATGTAGCTCTAAATGCTAGTTTTTAGTTAATGACTAAAGAGGGGTCGAAATTTCGACACATTTGCCATATATTTCTATTCTGTTTAAAGTAAAAAACCCTTTCTGTTAGAGCATTTTCGCATTTGTCTTATTTGAAACACAGAGTTGTTTGTAAATTAGCCGTCCTCCATTTCTGACGCCGTGTATTTAGCAGCTTTTGTCCCTTTTGTATCTGACCCGAAGGACGAATGTTGAAAGGAGAAAGATGCGCGGTAAAACACTGTCTCATCTTCGTCTAGTTGAAGTAACAATCAGACTTCGTTTTTCAGGAATCGAAATTGTTAGCCGCCATGTAAGGATCGTTATATGGGATAGCGCCAACAAACAGGTAATTCCGATTCAAATTTGGACAAGAATTAGAGTTAAACATCCTAATATTATGTGGAATGACCAAAGAAAGTTGATTTGATCGATGTCGCTTTAATCGATTGCCTCACAACTGGCTATAACGGGCAAAAAATTGACCTTTGCAACTTACAAAGACAATCAAATTGGGTAATCCTGACGCAGTGCAAAGCTAACCGCGGGAAAGCGTAGGCGAGCAAGTCACAATTTTTATATTTATCCTGTGACTGGTAAGGAACGTTCTCGCGGTTTTTTTGTGCCAATCGCTAGTCCTGGAAATGTAAAACCAATGCAATCGTAAATGGAAAGTCGACCTTTATTTAAAACCGTTGTTCATTATGGTATGTGATTTATTATTCCAGCCTCTCAGCAATGTGCACTCGATTCGTGCCATGACAACCGATAAAGATCCAATGACATGGAATTTCAACCCTAAGGTACCTCTCACGTTGTGGAATGTTCGTTATTTGATAAAATGTTTCTCAGGACAGCCACCAAACCACATCATTCCTTTTGATAGAACTCTTTAAACACGAAGTAAGAGGTGTAGCTTTGCGCTCTGTTTTTCTTCAAATTCATTCAAGCACAATCGATAATTCAGTATGGCGATTAACAAACAGCAGAGCAAAGAACACAGAGAAGGGACTATTAAAAGATATTTCCAGGGCCGGAAGAGAGTTTCGGGATTTTAAAATAAGGACGGCAGACAAAAGCGCGTATAACTTATTACAGACACATTGCCGATGGGGGCGTTTTTCATCGCACCCAAATGTGCACAGCTCTGTATGCGAACACAGTTGATTAACCAATCATGAAAAAAAATGCCTCGCAATCAATTGTATTTTTTTTTTTTTTGCCCTTAAAGAATATTATCCTTGCTAGCTTCCCTTCTTTTTTCGAAAATTGTCACCCCTTGAGTTTTTAAAGAGTGCATGCTTTCCAGTCTTTTACGTAGAGCTCTATTCGCTCGTCACGTGACCGTTCGCAAATTTGCTTGTGAATTTGCTGGACATTTTCTACTCACAAGTCTTGGTCACTCACTTCCCCGATATCATGTAAAACACCCCCTTTATTGGATAAACGTTTTAGTAAAAAGATGAGACTTTTTGTAGATGAGGGCACTTTGTGATATTCATATGACCTCATCCGTCAAATTGATTGGGGAAAGAGGGTAGGAATTCAAAAGTGTGAATGGCTTTGGTAGTTTTTGGAGTGATTATCATAAGTTTTTTTTGTACTTTCAGTGCCCCTCCAGTGTGTTTGATTCAGAGTGCTTGGCTCGAATAAATTCTAATGATGATTCTCTTGGTGAGTAAACTCTGCTTTGGATACTCGTTCGTCCACTCAGTCTTCTGCGAAAGTTAATTCGATGTCTTGGAACGGGAAGGAACCTTATTTAAGTGTCTAGTCATTCTAGCGCTGGAGCACTAATTGGAGACACTGTGAACTGAAATTAACAATCAACGTAAATCAAGTCAAAAACAGTTAATGTTCTGAAAGTTTTCGCTTGGCCGGGATAGCTGCAGATACCGATGATTTGTGTAATTCTCTTCCTTTTATTCTTCTTTTAGTTATTTTGTTTGAATTAAACATGCTTTACAAAAGAACGGTGAGTATCGTTTTCACTACTACACTAGTGTGCGTGTAAAAGAACAGAGAACGTGGTGCTACAACGCCATGTATTACGTTTTTCAGTCTCATTTTCTTGGCATCTTACTCCTTGATCTCTAAGAGGAAAAGAAGTCTCCAAGCAACATTGGGATAGTAACACAATTTTTATTCAAATATGGGTAGCAATGCATCTATTACATAGAATAGAGCCTATATGCGCACAAATGATCATGAAACAACAATTGCCTTTTAACCATGATGGACATGAATGGACGAGCTTTGTTATATTCCCACCCAACGAATACGAGGTTACTGAGTGGTGCACGCGTCTATGAATTTTCAGCTAAGTTTTACCTCAAGGCCTTAATCAGTGGATACTGTTGCTACAGGACTCAAAAGGCCACTCAACAGGTCATTCAATAGCTAACAGCGTTCTACCCTCATCAGAGATCTCGAAACGACAGCGTAAAGTTGTATGTTTAAACTCCTTTGTTTATTCTTTTTTCCGTTTATTTTAGTCCACGGGCGAGAAAAGTGAGGTGGCCTGTGGCTGGTGTGTACTGAAGTTGTTCGAGGAAAATGGATCTCCTGTACCGAACAAGTAAGAACACCACTAGAATTCTTACTTATACCCGCCGAGTAAGGGCCCTTCTGCCTCTTAAGTTTGCGTCGGTTTTAAGCTTTCACCATCTTCGCGACATGGATGAAGGCAACGTGGCCGACATGGTGCAAGCCCCACGCACTGTTCTCAGAAAAGACTGGATCGAGCATCTATCGTTTCAGCACAACAAGATCGCGGCGGCCATGCATCTTGTTGAGACCACATTGAGACCTTAGCGTAAGAGTTTAAAGCCAGAGGAAATAACGTAGCAATGTTAAAAGAGTTTTTACCCATAACTTTACTGTCTGTTTGAAACTTTGGCGCGAAAGGGGCCCTAACAAGTGGCGATGCGGGCTTCACTTCCAATCTTTTCTGAGATCCACAAGCTTGTTTATTAGCGACCTTGAGATTATAGTACGAGAACGACTACGAGTAAAGAACGAAACTTTTCGAAATGCGCGTACTCAGAACTGAGAACTCGTACTGGTAGTCGTCCTCGAACCGAATGTCAATCTGAAGGTCGCTATTTACTCTTGGAATGCGCTAGTAAACAGCCAACTGGCCTGCCTCCGGATTTCAAAATTCTGAGATGTCATCAACTCAGCGATAGGTTTAAGCCGATCAAAAGTCATAAATTCTTGGTTTTCGTTTTTCAGGACATATGAAATTCCTCTCAATGGCGGAACTCCTTTTGATACCGGGGTGGACTTGGACCCATCCGTCAGTTTAAAGAGTAAATATTTTTATCCCAATTTACTGTCGTTGTTGATTTCTTATCTTCTTCATTTCGAATTTAAATTAAGAGATTAACACCATTTTTTTCTTCGTTGAACCAGTGATATTCTCGCCTGCAAGAAAGCTCTTACGTTGAAAATAGCGCGGTCGACATATAAGGGCTTGGTGACTAGTTTCGGAAGGAAGAAGAAAGCCCTTATATGTCGACCGCTCTCCATTTTCAACGAAAGAGCCTCAGGATAATGATATTAGGGACCTTAAGATCTACGACGGCGTCGTTGACGAAAACGTCACCTCAAAATAGAATTTTGCTCCAGTATAAGTCTCTCGCGATTCGATTATTGCATCTCGTTCACGTCGAACAATGTGGGCGAAGTATCCTAAAAATAAATTGGTACGAGCGGTTACAAAGTGAAACTAGAAAATGAAAGATTCTCTGTTACATGCTCACGTTGTCGTCAAAACCTAAAATTAGGTGATTTCACGTCGTCATCATGCAGAGAATCGCAAAAATATGAGCAAAAATCCGTGCCGCACGTGCAGCACGATTATTTATGTGCTTTTAACCAATGATATCATTGTTTTGTGGCGTTTTCGTCGACCTCGTCGTCGTAGCTCTTAAGCTCCCTATTCTTGCTTTGCAACGTTGACGTTGATGTAGCCGTCGTTGCTTATACCAAAAAACTTACTACTTATCAAGGACGACGACGACGGCTACGAGAACACCACAAAACGATAAATTTAAAGGGAACCTCCAATAAAACAGGAATATCTTTAAAATAGTTAACATAATGCTCTCAATCAAAATTGTTCGAACGTTTTACAATGAAAACGTTTGCATCCGCAATACATGAATTTCAAAAACGTTTGCCTTGATTTTTAAATTTCCCGGGCGCCGCCATCTTGAATAATTGTGCCGTGTCATGGTTGCCCTCTTGTTTTAAAACAAAAGCTCTTTGTGCAAATACAAAAGAGCAACCATAACACGTCACAATTATTCAAGATGGCGGCGCCCAGGAAATTTGAAAACCAAAACAAGCGTTTTTGAAATTCATTTATTTCGGATACAAACGATTCCATTAGAAAACGTTTGAACAATTTTGATTGTAAACATTATGTTTAATATTTTAAAGTTGTGTTCTTGTTTTAGTGGAGGTTTCCTTAAAAAAAACCAAAAAAGGCAATGGCTCTGCACGCCCCGCGCGTGCGTTTTGCATTTTGGTACATTTTCTTTTCGTTGTCGTCCTGACAACGACGCCAAATAATCAAATTAAGGTTTTATGGAGGAGGTGAGAGCCCATGCAACGATAAATAAATTGTCAAATCTCACTCCGAACATACTTACCGTTCATTCCAAGTTCATATACACTTCCCATGCCGAATGACTTGGAATAGACGCGAAATGATTTTAATAATCGGAAGTTATGTTTTTACAAAACGTTTTTATTGCCGTGGTCCGCGTTTTCTCTGCTTAAGTTCTCTTCTCCCTGTTTTGACCAACGGTCGAAACATCAGCTTTTCCATCTTCCGACGGCTGTCAATTGTACTTTTATATCAAGCCCGCTGACACCATCCAATCCTCGTGTTTCAAACATTTACCAACGCAGCACCACAGCTTGGTATAGCCTGAGTTTCAATAGCGAACCAAGCGCAAGTACAATCACAAGCATAAGCAGCTTATGCTAGTGAAAACGAGCGTTGACATAAGCATCAAAATCAACCACGTTATCCGCCATTTTTTTTTTAATTTTCAGACGCGTGGGATCTGGAACGAGTGTTTTAATTGGCCAGACGTAGCAAATGTCTTTGTGCTTATGTTGCGTTTCGTTTTCACATGACGCAAGTGAACGCAAGCACAAAGAAAAGGAAAAACTTTAATCCTTGTGCTTTTGCTTATGCTTGCGTCAACCCCGTTTTCACTGTGAGTTAAGCGCTCCTGTGCTTGCGCCGTCCCCAGTGAAAACCAGGCTTATCAGCTTGAATGTACGCTGCTGATTTGTTTCTCTGCTTTCAGTGAGTACCAGCCGCTTCCAACAGGTTGTTCGTACCAACCGACAGCCAAGGCTTACAGTAAAAATGATTTCATATCAAAGAAGAGAAATGTACGAGTGAGTAAAACAATTCCCTGTTTGTGTCACCTTTTAGCAACCTTCAGTTTTAAACTATTTATCCAGTCATTTCTTTACAAAGTCGGCTAAATGTGTGAACAAACGAAAATTGATGCCTCCATCTCGGGATGGTTCGTCACGTTATCTTCTCGGCCGCAAAGTAAAGATTGCTTTACAAGCCTCTTGACAGGAACCAACGAAAGCCTTGACACACGTGAAACTTAACACCAGGGCAGTTGTCGCATGATAGTTGATGCTCTTGATCCCGTTTGGCCAACACCTACCATGCTAGCTTGCGAGCAAACTCTTCGCGGGGTAAGCGAGGTGAAAGAGCAGAGCCAACTTACAGTCTGCGATCATGCAATATCTTCAAGTTAAACTCTGTCATCACCCACCATTCTCTTTAAAGACGCTTAATTTTCCTGATGATGGTCGATGACTCAGTTACTTCCCGCGTGATACTCAATGATAGTTTGTAAGTGACATTTCCATGTACGCAGTATCAGTATGGTCTGGTATACAAAGCTCAGCTAAACCATGGTCTACTATCATCAACTTGTTTGCTCATGAGAATTATAGTTGATCATGGTTAGTCGTCTAATAAAGAATTATGAACTATTTTCCACCGTTTCAGTAGGACGTTCGGGTGTTTCAAACCTCGGATAGAGACTTGTCTTTTAGATGAAATATTATCCAACTGGGATTGGAGGACACTGAATTGATTCATGTTCTGCTTGTTTTCTTCAGCATGTTGCCGGATACACTATTAACATGTCACGTGTACACTCAGTTTATATCCTTGTTTCGACAACTGCTGACCGAGGCGATCATGGACGAAGGCCGCGATTCCCAAGATGCTGGCAAGTTGTTTTAATAGGGATAGTTGAGCTGTTAAGGGAGAGCAACGACAACTGCAACTTGAAAGTATTTCTTCTTAAGTCGTATGCGATTCTTCTATCCTGTTAGCGTTGTATAATACTGCCTACCCATCCTATAGACCGTATTCATAAATGGCGGCTAAGTAATTATTCTTTTGTCTTTATGCTAATCATCCCAACTAGCCTCGTAAACACGAGCAATATCCAAAAGAATTTTTGTTCCAAAGTGAGGCTAGTTAGATTAATTTCTTGACCGCATTTATGAATACGGTCTATAACTGGATTGTAACCCATTGATTCCCAGGGGTTCCTCATTGACGAGTAAAATCGTCAGACGTTCAGACAGAGTCCAATACTAAGTCTGGCCGGTTTAGGCCGCTTTAGACGTCAAAGGGTTCATGTTAAGACAGAAAATTAATGGTTCATAGTTTTGTGCTCACGTTGTCATCAAAACCTAAAACTTGTTTTGCAGACTGAGTACGGCAAAGTAATGCAATAAAATGCGTGCCGCGTGTGCAGCACGATTATTTGTCCTCTCTTAACCAAATAAGTTCGTCTTTTAGTTAAGTTGCCATTGCCGTAGCCGTGTTCGTCATGCATTTAAACGACCAAATCTATTTTCATTTTCTTCTCTCAAGTCACCTTTGGATTGGCGTACTGCTGTACCAGCTAGTTTCGCTAGTCCTCGGAATGAATAATACGGCGCGTGCTTAGGGCCGACTTGATTGGCTTTAACAATTTCTACGTCCACTCAAAATATATTAGGGAGCATAAGCATGAGCATTTTTGAGACGCGGACGGCAACCGGAAGTCAGCCGTTTCCCCTTTTACCTTCTCGTCACACAACCACGTTTATATTGCTAAGTATATTTTCTCCATTAGAGATGATTAGTATAAACATCTGGGAGACACCACTGTCCTGGCACGCGAAATGTTCTCTTCCGGTTGCCGTCCGTATTATTTGCCCGCGAACTACTGATCCCAGCTCACTATTTTTTGGTGTTTTTGGCTCGTTTTCCAGGCTTTATCATGGACCCAATAATATCGACTTTTCCTAAAATCCTTTACACCACAGATGTAATGGATGCCTTAAAGGTAAGCACAGAGGAGGGGGAGTTAACCATCCCTTAGCGACAGCTACCAGTACCGCTATAAAATTCCTCAGAGGTTATTGCATGACTTTCATTGGCGACCTTGTTGTCTCAGTCGCTTTTTTTTTTATTTTCAGCGTTGTTGGGATGAGAAGAACAAACGAGATCTCAAACGATCTCAACGAGTAAGTCATTGTCATCGTTTTGTCATATCACTAAACTGTAACCTGATATTTCCAACTCTTTTTTTTTTTTTTTTTTTGCTCAAAGAGAGACGGCGCAGTGATGAGAAGATTCTTTAGGGAGGTTTACATGGACAGTGTATTTCCAATGTTAAATTCCGCTGAAATACCGCCGTACATCTGGGGGAACGACGATCGGGAAAAGGTGAGTCTTCGATATCGTTCCCAGGACTTTTCCTTCGCGAACGTCCTGGTAACAAAGTTTGTGAATCCGTTTGCATTGGACAAGATGTTTACAAGTTATTCATCGGCTGAATTTTTCCTTTGGTCTAGGAACGGCTGTCATGGATACTGGCTTATTGTGATAAACGAAATGCTGTGGACAATTTGCTAGCACCTAACAGGCTTTACAAACCATTCAATGTGGATCGATTCACTCTTGATTTATCCAAACTCGAAGCCACGTAGCATTGCCTGCGATGCAAGTTTCGTCAAAAGATGGAGGAACGTCAGGAGACCCAAGATTTGAAACGTGCACACAACCCTATTGACCTGCTTCAACTTGAAATTTTGGTGTTAGTGTGTTCGTCAAGCCATTTGGACTATTTGTGAAGAAAAGAAATGTTTCATTCTATTGCTGTACATAGATGTTCTAAAAATTATAGGTCTATTATGTCTTAATTAAAATGTTCCGGAGAATTCACCTCTTACCCAAAAAAGTAAGCATGCACTATTCCCTGCGCCATTGTCATTGTTTACAGTAATCCTCGGAGACTAAGGGGCTGATGATGAAGACAAGGGAAAAGACTAAATAGGCGAAAAAGGGGGATGTCTATTTTTGCCTGTTCTTGCATTTCTTTGGACTTTCCCTCTGCAACCTTTTCCGGTTCCATTCTTCTCTTCCTCACGCTCATCTCCGGAAAGATCGGTCGATGGACTGAAACACTATTTCTCGAGCCTCGACCTCTGTGAAGACCATTGTGTCGTTGAGTTTTTTTTAAATTTATATCCTTGCAACGGTCAGTTTTATTTTCAATTTTTTGACTAGTGAGCCACGCCTCAACAGATTTTGTCAACTTGTTTTATTACTTCGACCGGTTTCGTGTGATCACACAGACGTCATCACGGAGATTTGACAAGACGGCAAAAGGATTATTTTATATTTTATTTTATAGCTAATCTATACGGTAAAATCATACCAGAGATGCTCCTAGGGTCTTGGCCATTTGCCAAAAATCGGTGCTCTAACTCCGTTCTTACTTTTTTGCTTATCTTTCATTACGTTAAGATCCATGACTTCGTGATGAGGATCCTGTTGTGCACAGGTCACCCAACCAAAGAGGACCTTCTCATTCTACATATGTACAGTGTTTACCAAATAACAAATCAATTCAATAACTCGTTTGCTTAGAAGCAGTCCTCTTCTGATCGAAGAGTGCCATTACCAAGAACAATATCCACACAGTACAATGAATCATACCTAAAAAAAATCTTCAGTTCATTCAAGGCTTGGACAATTTCTTTGTTGTTTTGAATTTTCCCTGATTTCCCAGCCTAGAACAGCTTTCACACAAGCATACTCTATTCAACCTTGCTTTGTCTAAGCATCTTTCAACGTTTAATGGTTGATTTTTTCAATGTGCAAAGTGCTTGTGCTCCCCCCCCCCCCCCCAGCCCCCAGAGAAGGCGCTTTGCTTAGAGAGCTTCGCAAACGGATCCAGCAGTGTTGAGCGCTTTACCGATCACGTAACAAAACAGTTTGGAGCTGTCGACGCATAAGACAATCCAGCAACAAGTTTTGCCCAATAGCTCGGAACAGGCTGAAGTGTGTAAATGAATGGCACATGTAGCACTGAACACTTATGTCATAGCCACCCTATGTGGGACGATTCAAGCTGTAGCGCGTATAGCCCTTTCAAGCCAGATTACCAGCCAATAAGAAGCAAAAGTAATAGGCCACTTTGGAAAATACCATAATAATACTCTTTGTTTTTGCATAACGATTGTTTCCAGTTTCTCTTGGGACTAACGATGGTCCCAAGAGAAAACAAAAACAATGCTTATGCAAAATTTGAGGGGACATACAAAGAGTATTATGGTATTTTCCGAAGTGGCCTATACGAATTATCATTGGCTCGGACTCCTTACTCCGAGTTTAGCATAATTGGTTGCATGAATTAGCTTTGCACATGACTCATTTAACCCCAAATTCAAGCTCGCATCATCTGGAAACTTCTCACAGACGTTTTAAGTAATATTATGTCGTTACTGTTTCATAAAATAAATAATTTGGGATGTCTAATACCATTCTCTGGTTTTAAAAGAGAATCCAGGGCCGCATTTTGTACAGCGGCTTTTCTTTTTAATGAATATATCTTTAAATATTATGTATTTAGTAGGTATCTGTATATGCTATGTTAATGTAATGTCTCGAAGATATTAGCTCCTGTAGTTATTCGAAAATTCGAGATGAATTAAAGCTTATGCCTGTATGTACGTTACCTTTAGCAGTGCGCATGCGCACACTTTGTAATCTGCGACTCCAGTGCTTACCATATGACAGATAAAATGAATTTTCTCTTCAATATATAAGCAAACGAATTCTTACGCTAAATTGACAAGGGCGGTTTGGAGCTGTGAGTAGGCGTGGGATTTGTCTCATATGGTTTAGGGGCCGACATATCCCTCCCTCAATGCCGTACCGGGAGGCAAGGTCGGTAGCAGAAAGCAGCGAAGGGCCAACTGCGTCCAAAAGCGATCGCACGGGCCGAAATCCCGGGATGACTCGTTTGGTACGACGCTCCAGCGCCGGTGTCTGGAGGTACTGCGTTTTTCTCTCTTGTCCAAACATTCCGTCCGCGCATGCTCAAATTTTCTGGCTCTATGAAATGAGAATCGGGCATCTTCCCTTGTCATGGAATGGCAGGATTACCCAGAATTCTTTTTGGGCATGAGCCAGGCAACTTGAGAAGCACGAGACTGGCGCGCGGCCGGAGGAAAAAAAGAGAAGGAAATTTCTAGCCAGATACTAAGGAGTAGCCCTGGTGTGTACTGTTAACGTAGACTTTTGATTTTTGAACAAGTTTTTATCGTAGAGAATTGGCCACAAATAAGTGCTTGTTTTGGTCTCATGCTGGTAGCAAAAAATCTGGCCTTTCCTAATATCTTGTCAAAGGCACGGTATAATGTATTTGGCAGAATACTGAGATTTATGTTGGCAGATTACTAAAGTCAAACTCTACATCTCTTTGCAATAAGGGCATGCAAGATTTCCTCATATTTCTGTAGAAAAGAATGTTGTTGTTGTTGTTGTTTATTTTTCAAGGGTTTTTTTTGCTTATATGAAAGATACGTTTTCTCTCCCGTCCCCTTTGAAGTTCTTATGCATGATCTTCGCGGTAATTACATTCTGTCCCTCAATAAACCTGGAACAACCAGTTATGGTCTTAGTTCTCTTTTCTCTTACGTATCAGCTAAGTTGCGAAATGCGCTACCTTATTTTATCCGTACCTATGAGTTTACTGGTTTTAAAAGAGAATCCAGGGCCGCATTTTGTACAGCGGCTTTTCTTTTTAATGAATATATCTTTAAATATTATGTATTTAGTAGGTATCTGTATATGCTATGTTAATGTAATGTCTCGAAGATATTAGCTCCTGTAGTTATTCGAAAATTCGAGATGAATTAAAGCTTATGCCTGTATGTACGTTACCTTTAGCAGTGCGCATGCGCACACTTTGTAATCTGCGACTCCAGTGCTTACCATATGACAGATAAAATGAATTTTCTCTTCAATATATAAGCAAACGAATTCTTACGCTAAATTGACAAGGGCGGTTTGGAGCTGTGAGTAGGCGTGGGATTTGTCTCATATGGTTTAGGGGCCGACATATCCCTCCCTCAATGCCGTACCGGGAGGCAAGGTCGGTAGCAGAAAGCAGCGAAGGGCCAACTGCGTCCAAAAGCGATCGCACGGGCCGAAATCCCGGGATGACTCGTTTGGTACGACGCTCCAGCGCCGGTGTCTGGAGGTACTGCGTTTTTCTCTCTTGTCCAAACATTCCGTCCGCGCATGCTCAAATTTTCTGGCTCTATGAAATGAGAATCGGGCATCTTCCCTTGTCATGGAATGGCAGGATTACCCAGAATTCTTTTTGGGCATGAGCCAGGCAACTTGAGAAGCACGAGACTGGCGCGCGGCCGGAGGAAAAAAAGAGAAGGAAATTTCTAGCCAGATACTAAGGAGTAGCCCTGGTGTGTACTGTTAACGTAGACTTTTGATTTTTGAACAAGTTTTTATCGTAGAGAATTGGCCACAAATAAGTGCTTGTTTTGGTCTCATGCTGGTAGCAAAAAATCTGGCCTTTCCTAATATCTTGTTTGCAATAAGGGCATGCAAGATTTCCTCATATTTCTGTAGAAAAGAATGTTGTTGTTGTTGTTTATTTTTCAAGGGTTTTTCTGCTTATATGAAAGATACGTTTTCTCTCCCGTCCTCTTCTCATGCATGACCTTCGCCGTAATTACATTCTGTCCCTCAATAAACCTGGAAGAAGCAGTCATGGTCTTAGTTTTTTTTCTTACGTATCAGCTAAGTTGCGGAATGGGCCACCTCATTTTATCCGTACCACTACGTTTACTGGTGTTAAAGAGAATCGAGGGGCCGCATTTTCTACAGCGGCTTTTCTTTTTAATTAATATATCTTTAAATTTTGTGTATTTGGTTATGTACCCGTATATGCTATGTCTTTTAGTTGTCAATGTAATGTCTCGAACATATTATATAGCTGTTGTAGTTTTTCTGAAATTCGAGATGGGCGCGTCCGCACAGTCACTTCGTAATGTGCGACTTTCAGTGGTTACGATATGAAAGAATGAATTGAATTTTCCCTTGAATATATAAGCAAACGAATTCTTACGCTAAATTGACAAGGGCTGTTAGTAGCTGTGAGTAGGCGTGGGATTCGTCTCATATGGTTTAGCTGATTAGGGGCCAACATATCTCTCCCTCAATTGCGTACGGGGAGGAAAGCAGGGAAGGGCCAACTGCGTCCAAAAGCGATCGCACGAGCCGAAATCCCGGGATGACTCGCTTGGTACGACGCTCCAGCGCCATGTCTGGAGGTACCACGTTTGTTTTTTTGTTGTTCATACATTCCGTCAGCACATACGTAAATGTTCTGGCTCTCCGATACCTAGCCTACTCGAAAAATTAAGAAGCTGGTTTTTACAAGGAATCGACATTTAGTTGATTCTACAGGCATATTAAACGTAACGCAAGACTGATCGTGCGTATCTGGTCTTCTCGAGACAGAGGTGAGAGATGGTTTCATGCAGACTGGGACTTAATGAAGTCAAGACAACCAGAGAATGGCAATGCGAATCGGGGATCTTTCCTTGTGATGGAATGGCAGAATTACCTAGATTTCTTCTCTGGCATGAACGAGGCAACTTGAGAAGCACGAGAGTGGCCTTATCAAATGGCTGAAGCGTGGCTGGAGGAAAAAATGAGAAGAAAATTCTTAGCCAGATACTAAGGAGTAGCCCTGGTGTGTACCGTTAACTTTGATAAACTATGGGGGAAATATTTGTTAAAGAACTGCGTGCGTGACCGGAAACGAGTTTTTGTGTTTTCGTTGCATGCAATGCAATATATATCCGGTTATCGCATGAGTCGTTAACACGTATTACCGGGCTAAAACTATAACCCGAAGGTCGTGGGTTCAATTCCCACCCTGGTCAGAGTTTTTCTCTGTCCTTGTGTGGGCCCATTTCCGTCGGTGGGGCTAGCGCTCACATGGTTCATATGGGATAGAAATCTAGCACTTCACATTACCCTCTATTCAGTTAACTCTGTTTAAAACTACATAATTACTTTGTTCTTCGAACAAGGTGGGATATATTAAATTAAATAGGATTAGGCTCAATCTCGTCACCAGAGCCTTGGATCGATCCAAGGCTCTGGGAAACTCTATGTGCGAGAACATGTGCTTTAGGGTTCTTATAGACAAAACTTTGCTATTTGAACCTTACGGCGCCTGCTCACTCCTCGTGCTAACATGAGTGCACCAATTAAAGACGCTTTTGATCGTTATGTATAGGGGAAAAGGAAAAAAGAAGGGGGGTCAAGGCTGTTTAAGATTGGCTAGAGGGGGGAGCTAATTTTTTTAAAAACAATTTATAGGGGGGGGGGGGGGGTCATCAATTTTTAGGTTTTCAAGGGGTCTTGTCTATGCTTTTGCAAATGGATTACTTTTACAAAATAAATTAATTTCAAAGTTCCAGGTGGTGAAGATGGACAACCCAGTTTGAAGAATAATATCATAAACTTCATTGCTTTGATATTTCACACTTTAATAAAAGACAAATCCAGATCAGCCTGTTTCAGAGTTTGATTTTGGCTTCATTTAATATCAAAATCAACAAAATAGTTGTTGGTTCAATAGCTCGTGAAGTAATAAAACATGAATAACATACCGCGAAAAATTGGCTAGTCATATCTATGTGATGCAAATACGAAAAAATACGGAAATAAAATCATAAGTGGAAAAATGGGTGGGGGGGTCATCAATGAAATATTGAATTATGAGGGGGGGGGGGTGGTTACTTGCCATTTTTTGACTTGAGGAGGGAGGGCCTGGCAAAAATTTTCATCTGTCAAAATATTTTTCCCTACCCCCTCTACATAAATATAATGACCGGTCCCTAAGGCTACATGATTTGCTGTTGAAGCACCTAACAGGCTAATGTGGATCGATTCAGTCTTGATTTATCCAAACTCGAAGCCAAGTAGCACTGCCTGCGATGCAAGTTTCGTCAATGATAAAGAAACGTCACGAGATCCAAGATCTGAAACGTGTACACAACCCTATAAACAAACTCCAAAAAACTCACGTTTTATGGCGGTTTTTGGTGTTACTGTGTTCGTCAAGCCATTTGGACTATTTGTGAAGAAAAGATTTTTTTTCATTGTTGCTGTACATAGATGTTCCAAAAATACATAACATTAAGACTGTCTGTAATTACAATGTTCTGGAGAATTTACCCCTCTTACCAAAAAAGTAAGCACCTGTGCCATTGTCTTCAATTTTACAGTTGTCCTCGGAGACTACGGGGCAGATGATGGAGAAAAGGGAAAAGACTAAATGGGCGAAAAAAAAAGAGGGATGTATACGTTTCTTTCATTCTTACATTTCTTTGGACTTTCCCTCTCCCTCCACCACCTTAGGTCCCCGAGGATGGTGCTTTTTCTGCCATAGTATGTCAAAGCGTTTTCTCAGTATGAACTGCTTGAAGAAGAGAACGTATTTCTTCTACAGCCCGAATGTCAGAGATCGCCTCAGCTCTTAGAAGTAGTTTAGGAAGCACAAGAGTATTGTGTTCTGTTCCACCGACGTTAATATTGCGGGTCTCGTACTCTAGAAAAAAAGGGGAAAAAAGATTTAGAGAAGGGAATGGGAATCACTCTATAAATAAGACATATAATATTGATACTATTACATTGTAAGTAGTGGAGGTATTGTACTGTACTGTACGTATTCAATTTGTAAGTTGTGCCTCTGTTTTTGCCATAAAACATGTTACTATTACGAAAATAAAAATAAAAATAAAAAAGAAGAAGGGAATGTGGTACTTAATGCACTATTCACATAATCTT
>NC_090884.1:883305-925805 GCF_036669925.1 Montipora capricornis | reverse complement strand
CTTAATTTTAATTGAACTGTATTTTACACGTGGATAAAAAGCAGTTTAATCAGAGTCAGAATCTGGAAGAAAATTCTCTTGTAACTTCGCTTGCTCCAAATAAGCAAATGTTAACCAATCAGGAGAAAGTAATCATGCCCTCTTGATTACCAAAAGTGTCCTCGTCATTAAGAAAAAATGCCCTCCGTCTGAGCCAATCAGTATTCAGTAATTTTGCTCCATATGTGACAAGTGACAAGTACCACCGGGACTGTCTCTTTTGGAAAGCACCAATCATTAATAATTTATTCGAAGTAGAATGGACCTGCTAGTCTCTCCGTATAAAATAATAATAATAATAATAATAATAATAATAATAATAATAATAGTATTATTATTATTATTACTATTATTACTATTATTAGTATTATTATTATTAACATTTATTATTTATCCATTATGCGGACAACTGTGTATATAAGATGATCATGATGATGATACCCCACCCTTGCTAAATATAGCACTCTTATTTTTTTTATTTTTTAAATTGGTATCTGCAATATTTACAACACCAATTCTGAAAATTTAAGATACGAATATTGCCTTTAAATTTTGCGTAGCTTGGAGCCACCGAGAGGTTGTGATTCTTGGTGTTGGCTGAAAGAATGGCATCTTCTGGATAAGACAATATACTAACCAGGTAGTAATCCACAAATGTAATTTGTTCTCCTCAAATCTAAATACACAGAGATGCTGTTAGGTGATTGTAGGTCTTTAACTCTCAGCTGAATGATGTTATTTGTCAGCAATGCAAAGCCCAGCTGCAGGTCTTTAACCATCGTTGCCTTAATTGGGCCAAATTTCGGAACTTCTACCAGCCCATTGGGTAACTGCCGACTAGGTATGTCCGATTGGCGTAGCTCTCTACTAACAACAACCCCTTGGAAACTGACTTGAGCGGTGGGAGCACATCTGCAAGCAATAAATACACGTATAACAAATTACTTTGTGTGACACCATCAACTTTCCCCCTGGGATTATGTGGTTAGAGGCGGGGGATTTTGAAGGGAGAGCCTAAACTTAGGGTCCTAGCCATTCGCCAGAAATTTCATTTGGAATGAGCTACCGTCTTAATCACTGCACTTACCCAGTTCTTACTTGTTCGCTTATCTTTCGTTACGTCAAGATGCATCATTTAACATCCCTTTCAAATAGTTTGTGACTTGTGATGAGGGCCTATTTTGCACAGGTCGCCCAGCCAGAGAAAGCCTTGGGACTGCCTCGCATTCTAGATATGAACAATGCTTACCAAATAAAAATTCAAGTCGATACCTTGTTTGCTTGGCAGCAGTTTCCTTTTGAAGAGAGCTATCACTAAGAACAGTATCCACGCAACACAATGAATCATTCCTAAAAAAATCTTCCCTCAGTTGATTCAGGGCTTGGACAATTTCTTTATTGTTTTCAACGTCCCCTGATTTCCCAGCATGGCCACAGCTTTCACACAAGCATACTCTATTCAACTGCATATCACTGCTCACATTAATTAACGAATCCAAGATGCCATTTTTCAAGATGCGCGAGCTTGCTTGATTTGGTACCGTTTCTGTGATGACGAAAAAACAACCCGGGTAAAGGACTCGCGACCAACGCAAACTTCTCTTTACAAGTTTTAATGCGGCATTTTTACTTTCGAGCTTAAAACCTGAAAGAAATACGCCAGACGTTAAACAACACGAAGTATTTTCCTCTGTAGTGCAATGACTGTTGCCCGTGCCTTTTTGAATTTCACTGCGATGAACTGCAACAATCTTTATTTCCACACCGCAAGGGTAGCATAGTTCATCTTTCACTTTACGGAGTGCGGGAACCTCACAATTTCTCACCATAAACAAGATCTTACACATAAACGTATGATTATCGAGTTCTTTATCCATTCCTTCCCTTCTTATGCTAGTTTCTCCTTCCTCTTTCTTTAGTTCAGAATTTCTTTTATCCAGTCTCTTATCCACGTCTTTAGGTCCTAAAATGTCTACATTATCAAACGAAAATTGTAGATACTTGCGAGTTGTGTCTGTGGCAAAGTTTTCTTGAAAATAATTACTAGGCTTAAACTTCTCGATGACTACTTCAAACTTATTGATTTGAATCAACGCATTCAAATGCCAAGTCTGCATACATGGACACCTTGATGCCTTTCCCACTGGAAATAGTCCTTTGCAGCACTCTCGTGCGCACATGTGGCCTTGAGTATGCAGATCAGTGGGCGCCACCATACAGCAGATATCTCCCGTTTGGTCGTACAAAAGCAATTGGCCAGTTTTAGTTGAATTTCGCAGACTACCGACAAGAATCTGTGGACAAAAGCAAGACAGTGGAAATTGGATAAGTTTCAAATTTAATACTTGGTTGTTACCAGTATTCACCAAAATCGCTTTTAACATTTTTTCTCAATATGACAGAACCAAGAACAGTGAAAACGAATCGTTTTGCCTTGTAAATGAAGGATTGGTCCACGACGTGAGGTCCATACTGTAACACACGACGGGCAGGACTTTTGTTGCAAAATTAATATCAAGACGCCATCGTCATATCTTTGGTAATGACTTACCAAAGGGGGATTGAAACAATCTTGATTAATAAGCTTGAACATCCAATCCTGTTTCTCATCGGTCGGAGGTGTCGTCTGACTTGAATGTCCGTTCAGCCACGGTTGATTGGAAATTTTTTCCTGTACTGCATCAAGAAATTCCTTCATTGTCGGAAGGCTTGGAAATGTCAACTCATTTGCTTGATTCGGGCTGCATTTGTGAGGAACTTCGAAGAATTCATCGTAAATGTTTCTCGAAGGAACAACGCTTGAAGAAGACTGACTTTTTACGTAAGATAGTAACTGTTCTAACACACTTGATTCATTCCTGGCTCTGTTTTCCTTCCTGCGGAGACACCAAATAAAGACCTCTTTACACTACCACAGTGAGAACGTCTATCAACGAGTCTGGTTTTGAGAATTTTGAAATCCAAACAAAACCGTGCAGTAAAATGCTAACATAAACTTTCAACTTGGTTTTTTACATGAAGTTTGCAACGTAGGTGAGAAACGCATCAACTCCTGTGTTCGCAAAATTAGCCAAACTGCTCAAAAATATCTCTTATTTCCGTTGAAGTTGCTTATCGGAAGAGCAGATCTTCAAAAGATTATCTTTTCAGAGCAAAAAAAATCCTTCACTTAAATTTATTATCCAGGAGTTATTCGCGTTAGGGGTTAAGCCGGTGTCAATACAAAAAGTCTAATATTAATATTGGCCACTATTGTGTTACCATCATGTTGGCAAGTTAACACTTCATGCTGAATAATATTGGGCCATCGCTATTCATTCTTGTCGGTGCGTTTAACCTCAAGTTCCACATTGTCACCCAACATGTGTTGGCCAACAATGAAAAAAATTTAAGTGGGGCTTTTAAGCCTCACTTAAGCTTACAACCAACGACAGTCATTGGTTGTAAGCTCGCAAAATGTATTAAGCCCCACTTAAAATTATCTCATTGCTTATTTTGTCCAATACAAAATACAAGTAAGCTGCTATAGTTGAAAATGTATAGACCCAATTGATGAATGGCACATCTGGAGAAGGACAAGAAGATACCTGCTCAACAATAACATTAATTTCAAGCCATCACTGGCCGATGACAACTTAAACAACACTTTAAGATCGGCTTTGCAATATTACTTGATGGTTTCGAAACATTTTTTTGTTTTGTTTTGCAACTCTCGATCTGTTAGAAACGTGAAAACGAGAAAGTTTGCGTCGGAAAATCGAGTCAGACCTTGAGATCTACGAAGCTGTCGTAAACGATGGCTGGCTACTACAGGTTGGCCTGCGATCTTACCTGGCAGAATAGGCGACCAGCTGGCTTGTCCTGTTTGAGAAAACAACAAACACAGTAAACATCAACAGTTTACAAACATATTCTCTTTCGAGACCCCGTCCTCTCCCTAGGAGAGTGACCTGTTCGCACGGGATAATCATTGTCGAGAGAGGAGCTGTTTGCAATAAAGGATACTAATGCAGGGAGGAAAAGTCCCGGTCGATGACACTATGGGGGCTGACCTCGCTGGGACTTCGAGTCCATACGTTAGTCCCTCATTTAGTGTCTTTTTTTCTTTTTTTTTTTTTTTGTTGTAATGTCATTTCACTAAATGGAAGTTACTAAATAAATAAATTAACTATGTTTTGCTTGGATTACATGCACTAAGTCTTTTTTCAGGTTGTTTTCTCTATTTTTTGGAGCTAAAACTTGAACATTCCACATTTTGATAACGCCTTGATAATCTGATCAACAGAATCTTCCGATGTGTCAGATCATAGGGCAGAGATCTTCCGATCTCCAAGCTTAAAAGGGTATAATAATACCTTATACAAGCTTATACTTGTAAACTAAATGCAGAGAATACCTGACGCGGGAATGATCCTCTCTTTCACTGAGAACGTCCATCTCCATTAATTTAAACAACGCAACAAACCTGTACAGCTAAATATTGCAAAACCTCGGCACACCAAAACAGCTTTCAAAAAAGGATAATTACCTGTAGAGGGGTGAAAATTTCTCTAGAACTTTGTCACACATTTCCAGCAAGTCTACATAATCAGCAAGGGTTAGATTCTGTCCCAACAAAGCCAACGGACTTTCACAAGGACTAAAAGGCTGAAAAATATGCAGAACGTTCTTGTACAAATGTGCAAAGGTAAGTAACAAACGAAAGACATTATTGGATGATTATCATTCATTCAAATTATTCCTCTGCTTTTGATTGGCTTAGACTCCAGGCATAATTAGGGCTACCCAACAAAACTCAAGTGACGTCATTAGTCAAATAACATGTAATAGAAAATGTTGGACGAGTGACGTCATATCAAGCCAAGTTATTGTAGCTGTGACATTACGAAAAAACTGAGACGACATCTGCAAATTGTTAGACTTTCAAGTCTTCTCGGATAAGGACTATAAAGTGAGGGCCTCGTCGAGATCACAACCCTTGACATTAATTAACAAAGTGGACATTAACGAACCCAGATCCTATTCACAGGGGCGTGGAGTTTCCGGTTTTGTGGTGGCTGGATTAGCTTAAAGGGTTTTGAGTGAATGAGCCCACGAAAGAAGATGAAATGACTACAGTATAAGAGCATAGTAATCCAACTTTGCTCTCTTGAAGGCATCGTCCGCCTAGGGCTTAACGCCGCCCCCGATAAGCAAACATTTTTCTATCATCCCATAGGCTAGTTTCGAATTGTGCAGCAACAAAAGAACAGAGTCGAGGTTCATGGGAATAATTTCCATTTTCCTTTTTTTCAACAAAACAAAATGCTAATTATTCCCTATTCTTTTGTTGCTGCACAATTCAAAACTACCCTATTACATGGCTTCCGATAGGATGCGGAAAAAAATTAAAGATTATCCGGAAATTTTTGGCCATGTTATGCGGAAACATGCGTTAATTATGCGGATATTACACCGGATTATGCGGAAACTTAAACAAGTTATATAACTAATAATTAGGCCGGTCCAATGTATTTACATGCTTAAGTTAAATCCGTAATCGAAATTAAAACCAATACAATCGCATTTGTGACTGAATTTTAGCTCTTTGTGATTAAATTACATGGAGGAGTCATCAATTTGAGACCAGCTTTCACCGTTGAAATAAAAGGGTTAGCAGTTGGGATTTTCCCGCAACTTTTGGTAAAATAAATAAAGCGATAAAAAAATATTTTGTTTCTCATCATGAATTTTGTTTCAATTGGGAGATAATGGAGCAAAATTGTAATACCTTTGGAGCGCGATCCATTCCCTCGATCACTGACTTAAAGTGCGTTTGATTCACTGTATTCCGGAATAAGAATACGTGAAGTGATGAATTCAAAACGGTATGTCTGGCGTTTTGAAGCAACAAGGATAATAAAGATATGTTTAAAATAGCAGGTGTTCGACATCTTTAATGTGAATCTCCGTAAAAACGAAGGATTTCTAACTTGTATTCCATGTAATCCTATTCCGGAATACGGTCAATCGAACGCGCCCTTAGTTTCTTATCAGTTACGTCATTTGCTGAAGTGTACCTGTTTCTCGTCCAATGGAAAGCATTTTAGAAACAAAAACTAGTGTCCAGGCTCATTGGCGGAAAAAATGCGCGGAAACTGCTTACGATCTTTCTTACGAACTTTCATCTTGCGAACGAAATGGTGTGTTTTCTTCAATGGGACATTCCATTTTTATCCGCACCCCCCCTATGGAAGGCATTTTTCCGACAGGTCCCTTCTGCTCTGAAATCAGATTCCGACAGGTCTCTTTCACCTCTGAAGTTAGACTCCGACAGGCCCCTTCTACTCTGAAGCTTGATTCCGACAGGCCTGTTTTTGTATAGAACAAAGGCAGCCGATTCCGCGCCCCGACCCTGGTGCAGAAAATCCAGATTCCGACAGGGTCCTTCTTGACACTTAAAAAAATGCCTTCCATAGGGCGGGTGCGGATAAAAAATGGAATGTCCCAATGTTCAGGAAAATAAGCGTTTCAAAACAGTCAATTTCTTCGGCTTTTATGTTTTTGAGGATGTTAAGGAGCTGCTTTATCACTAATATCAGATATTTCTTCTGTTTTTTGCGGAAAATATCGGAATTATGCGGAAAATATCGGAATTATGCGGAAGATGCGGATTTCAGTGAATTATGCGGATCCGCATCGCCGCATCCTGTCAGATGCCATGCTATTATTGTTCAACGTTGTTCTTTCCTGGAATCAGAACTGTAACAAAACGCAGACAGTAACCAATTCCAAATCACATAACTACTTTGGTCATTGCACAATGTTAATGTTTTGGTAATCTTTTACTGGCTTGGTATACATGTCAATCTTCACTTTGCTTCGTAATCTTTGTGTTCCAAACATTGTAGTAAATAACAAAGAATGAAAAAATAAACTGTTATCCTTTCAAACAAAAACTCCTCTTTGAGCCAAGTAATTATCCCAATTGCACATTTTTATTCTGTCTTACCTTCCAAGGTGACACCAAAGGTGAGAACTTCACGATACGTACAGTGCTTTGAGTGCAACAACTTAAACCAAGAACCCTCTGCAAGGAAAAAAGAAATTTCGGAAAGGTTGCAACACTGCTCACTGTATTTAATGCTCTTGAGCACTTTTCAATCAAGTGTGGAATTTTATTTGTGATTTACAGTTTATATGATTTGGCATTACTACGTATGTATGAATGTCTTCACGTAGGATCAACCATTTTAAAACACAATCCAGTTTTAATAGCACAAATAGAAAAAAGGTTTATCCAGCATGCACGACATATTCTGACCATAATTTGTGCATTGTGTTCTAACATTGCATTATGGTTAATGTTGATTTGATTGTCCATGTCTGTAAAACAATAATTCCTCAAAGCTTATTTTGGTTTACGGCACTTGTTGGTATTAAACATTATAGTATTTCTGAATTGACTTTTTCCTTTCTATACTCTGGCCTTTTGGTGTTGTGTTTAGTTATAAAGCACTGACCTTTCCTTTCCTGCATAAATGGACATTGTGAACAGTCAACTCTGCACCTACACGTAAGCCACGTGCAAGGTTAGAGCAGGGCTGGTGATTGACATACAATCTGAAGTAAATACAAACAATATCAAAAATGAACAGGTGGTTCCAACAACACTCTTTTATTTCAACACAGTGGAACGGAAAGCCTTATGCAGCTTTCGCAGCTTATACAGGACAAAGACTGCGTCCACACCCAACTATATCACAAGGAAACTAAATTATTCCAATTACACATGAGCACATTTTTATATGAAAATAAAAAAGATTTGGAGTAGACAAGTAATAGCTTGATGAATCAAAACACTAAAAGAACTATTTAAAACAAAGCAAAGCTGGAAAGACTTAATTGATGTAAAAGAACCTTATTTTCCCATCAAGTTCATAAACTCCAGCTTCAGGTTTAACACATTTTGTGACAACACCCTGCAAAAAAATAAACAATAAAGAACGCTAGACAAGGATATCAGTTTTGCCCCATACTGAAATGAATGTTGTATTATTGCCTTAAACTTTACTAGACACTTACCGTGTAGGACATGTTGGTAGGTACTTTTGGTTTTAGCTCCATTATTGCGTCTTGCTTGTGGCACACTTCCCTAGTTAGAGGGGCTGTTTCTAGATTCTCTAAAGTGTCTCTTTGGTTCAAATCATCCTCCTCTTTATCAGTTTTTAGGCGTTTTGATTCACTCTGAAAAAGTGCAATAAAAAAAATAAAGCACTTTGTTGATATTGATTGCTCCATTAACTGGATAATTTATAGCAAAAGGACTGGTTTAATGTGACTTGTACGGGGTGCAGGGGTGGCCTTAGTAGTGAGAGCACTTGCCTCCCACCAATGTGGCCCGGGTTCGATTCCCAGACTTGGCATCATATGTGGGTTGGTTCTCTACTCTGCACTGAGAGGTTTTCTCCGCGTACTCCGGTTTCCCCTCTCCTCAAAAACCGACATTTGACTTGATTTACTTTCATGCATTGTTCATTTCAGTTTACAGTGTTTCCCAATTAGCGCTCCAGTGCTAGAACGACTAGACACTTAAATAAAGTTCCTTTCCTTTCCTAATGTGATACTGACTCACTGCTTGATTTTCTGTCAAACCAACTGCCTTGTTGATAAGAGGACAAACACATGGCCTGACAGACTCAATGGAATACTACATGTACTTGACTAACATTACAACAAACTGGGTAACAGACAGATGGATATACTAGCAAATTAACAAAAATACCAATAATTTGATTAATTAAAATTATAAACCGGCAGAGAGATACAGACTAATTGGCAGCCTGAATGCAAGTGACCCACTGACTATCTAGATTGGTGAACCGGCAAATGGACAGACAGAATTACCACCAAGCCAATTGAAAGACAAGTGAATGAACAAAGGATGAACAAAGTGAACAAAACAATTTGTATGTACATTGAAGACAAAACATGGGACAATACACTTTAGTACACATCACCTTTTCCTCTCCGTATGGCCGTTTTTCACTTCTTGATACTCTCAATGATAAACCAGATTGATAGTTTTGGAAGTCTGAATGGCGAGTTGCTGCAAGAATTTTCCTTTCATTCCTTGTTCCCTAATTTTGTAAGATAAGGAATCATACTTTTCAACCAAGCAAAGTTTGTGACTCTTCTGGTTCTGTAATCCATTAATTTTCATCACTCATAGTACCTTATTCATTGTGGTTTCTCTCAGCTTTGTGAAAATGTATGACTCATCAATTTGCAAGAACTTATGCCAGACCATCAACTGTTCACCCTGAGAAAAAATCAACAAAATAAGAATTTAATGTAAGCCAAGCTTCTGTATGCTTGAAGAAAAGTTTACTTTCCCCAAATCGGATTAAACGTCAGCTTTAACAATAAATTCTCCAAAGTGTTACAGTATGCAGGCATTCGAACATTAGACCAACAGTCTAAAATTTCAATCCCATTTTAAGTGACAGTTTGCAGTTATGCTAATAAAACAGAAGATCACAAAGTGGATTAAATTTTGATAATCACAATGCCCAATGTGACCCTTGATGTGAAACTGCATATCTAAAGCCGAACCCGAAGAGAAGTTAACATGAAAGACAGACTATTGCAATGAGAATCATGATAAAATCTCAGATCATTGCAGAATACGTTACCTAACAAAGCAATGAAAGGAAAGACTGAAAAATTCAGGCCTAGTGGGAGTTGAACCCATGACCTATTAATTAAAATGTAATTCTAGTTGAAGTGCTCTAGCTATCTGCACTTCTTTATTTACTTCTGTATTGCACCTGATACCATTTTCAAAACATGACAACCCAGTTGAACTTAAATATCTTGCTTTTTTAATAATCTACAGAATCATTTCCTATTCATTGACTTGTCTGTTTAGTCACTCATGAATTCATTCATTTTGTTCCTTTATTTTTGTTTGTCTCCAAGCGGTTACCGGCAGGCAGGTAAAAAAGGCAGACCAGATCAAATCAGATTGCTCACCTTCGATCCCGAGAAAAATGGTTTTGCAAACCAAAACTATTCGATGTTTGCCCCGATTTCATCAAGGTTAGGGCTAGGGTGATTTCTAGAGGGCTTATCATTTTTTTTATGTCAATTCAAGTTGATCCAGTCCGACCTTTTATACCTGCCTGTTACCCATAAAACTTTCATGACTGTATCCGTCGACCCTTGTAAATAATCTGATTTCTTCAAGATTAATAAGCATTGAAGTACTGTAAGTTAAATAATTGAAAACTTAAATGAGCAAAGAAAAAGACTTCCAAAACTACATGTGCAGTACCTGTACTACCACCACAGTAGTAAGATTTGTGTCTTGACAGCAAAGTTTGATAAAAAAGAATGGTTTACCAACACTCATGCTGTTGAGAAAGCAAAAATGGAAAACTACATATTAACACCTGTCAGATTGTTTCCGGACTGTCAGATTGTTTCCGGACTCTAAATTTTTCGTTTATTACACAAGTTTGACCGTCAAAGTTGTGTATTAAACAACTTTGACGGTCAAACTTGTGTAATACACAACTTTGACGGTCAAACTTGTGTATTACACAACTTTGACCGTCACTTTTGGCGGTCAAAGTTGTGTAATACACAAGTTTGACCGTCAAAGTTGTGTATTAAACAATTTTGACCGTCAAACTTGTTTAATACACAACTTTGACACATGAGCTCACGGCGACAATTTTTGGACGCCGCCATTGCGAAAAAAAATACTGAGGTGAAAAACAAACTCGCAGTTTGCTCTATCTAACAGAAAATGCTTTTGCAGGACTTTCCTTTGCCTGGTCTATTCGACCCGGCAAGGATAAGGCATTAACTTTTCATTTTTGAGGAGATAATCCGCTCTGAGTCATCCGTCCAGTCGGAGTGTTAGTCATTCCGACGATGCCAGCTTTAAGGCAAGTGCGTAAATTCCTCAAATAACAACGTCAAAAGTGAAAAAAAAGATCAGCAACAACTGATGTACCAATGCAACAGAAAACGAGAGCGTCAAAGGATGTCACCTAATTAGCGAAAACTACCTCGTTCCGTGCAAAAAAAAAAAAGAAACGAACAAACAGCGAGTTACCTATCTACATGTAGTTGCTCGCAGGCGAGCGTGAGACAAAACAAAACATGCAAATTTTGAAGTCAACGCTCGACAAAATCATTTTCGTATAAGCCCTTTCGTAATGAAAGGGACCATCTAAACAGCAACATTATTTTTAAAACAACTTGTTTTTTATTCGCTGCAGCAAACTACAGCGACACTACATACACTAGGGAGTCGTTGTTCGTTTTCGGTCAGTTCAGACCATCCCAAAAAATGAAGCTGTCAATCACAGATTTGTTTACAAAGAGAGAGCTCGGCTCGTGCAAATCTTTCCAACCTTTTAAGTATGCGATCAAATGAGAAAAGTTTTGCTTAAACAAAAAAAAGGCAATTGCTTAAAGAAGTAAGATCATATAATTGAGATAACGGTGTGAAAAAGGTGGTAATTAAAAACGAACGCGGTGAGCAAAGTGAATTCAGTGAATTCGACTTTGAATTCGTCTTTTTGACAGCAGAATTGAAGACGAGTGTAAAGGTTTGAGTGATAAACATGAAAGGAAAATTTTGGCAAGAAACTTTAGACTCGGTTTGTTTCTGTGTCTTTTTTTTTTTTTTCAATTGAAGGAACATTTACGCTTATTTTAGCTTTACTTTAATACAAGCAATCAGCTCATCCAATTTACTGCGGCTAAAATTTTATTTTTAGTCGCAAGTTAGTCATGGAATATACGCATCAAGGATCGCATGGGCAACATTAAATTTTACCTTTTGGCGTGGATAGAAAAAGGCATAGCGTAGCCAAATAAGTAAAGGTCGTATCAATAAAAGAGAGGAGTTTCGGTAAAAAAACAAAGCGAAGACGAGTTAAGGGCCCATACGCACTAGGCTAAAGAAATTTGTTTGGCTCAACAAAAATTGTCTCCGCTAAATTTTCAATTTGCTAATCGTGGCCGCACTTGAAAACACTCCTAACAAAAATTTGAAGTTTGATAAGGCTTGACAAAATTTGGTGAGGAAAAAAATCACTGTGCACACTCGTAGGACGGAAATGATGACAGATTTTTTCGCAAAATAAGCAAACATTTGCCCACTGCGTACGAGCTCAAAACCAGTTGCACCGCAGTATGATCTGGGCGACCAAACACTCACTCATGATTTAAAAGCTCCATCGGAGATCAGTTAATGAGCCTTTTACTGAAATTAAAATACAATCGTTCAGTTCAGGCGTACAAAATGCGTAACAAGAGCCCCAGGTATGATCGTATACCATACGTTAAGAGTTGTCTCACCACAACAGCCGTCACTTTATTGCCAAACTACCCTAAATGTATTATAGGGCATAAGCACGACAGCTACTGGTGGATTCATGCATTTTCTTCAATACTGAGATTTGGACAGTTTCGATAGTGACTAGACAGGCCGACTTTAGCGCCAAAAACTACGATCTCATTATATATGGCGATGTTTTTACGCGGGAAAAATGTTGATCTTACTTGTGCTTCTAGCGGTAAATTAAGGGAAATACCGAAGAAAATAGGTTTTGCCGGATCCTCTGGGTTTGAGGCAATAAACAGTTGTTTACCTAAAAAGGATCTCACCTCTGACCAGCTTCGCATCATCAGAGGCATCATGCGGTACTTGTTTTCGATTGCAGCTGTATGAACGAGAAACCTCGCCAATTTGACTTGAAGGTTGTTTTATAGTATGCATCTTTTTTTGGGGAGCTTCGCAAGTTGATCTCACCCAAGGATCAACGAGTAAAGCGCTATCACTTTCTTAAGTGGGAAATGAGCTCAAACTAGCGAACCAAGCGGGCCTTTGCAAGGAAAACTATTGCCAGATCTTGATTGACAAGTCGGGTAACATTAATCAAGTGATTTGAAGTTTCCGGATATTTTAGATATTAATAAGGCACTCAAGCAGACAGAATGTGTGCACCACCCAACTTTGACATAAAATATAAGGGCTCTGTCACGGCACTTTTACAGCTTTTCCGTCCAAACTGGGTGCAACTGTTAACTTAGAACTTAGTATGCCTGTCAAAAACTCTTGAAAACCCCCGAGCGCATTGCCTGTTTTCATGGACTAAGCTGCGCATAATTAAAGGCCTTCGTCGCAATTAACATAATAATGAGTATTGATTAGTGCCGTGACAGAGCCCTTATATTTTATGTCAAAGTTGGGTGGTGCACACATTCTGTCTGCCTGAGTGCCTGCCTCGTCTGCAACTTCAGAGGTTATCAGAAAGTCGCATCTCCTCTACCACTTTCTATGACGGCTACCATTGAAACACACATTGATCTCTTCTGACTGCGAAAATCTATGACTTCGGCGGTCTAACAACAGAAAGAAAGACATTTCAGTGAGGATTAGGGTACAAATATCTAGAAAATGTTTTTAAGAATATATCTGGGTATTTTCATTTCCATTTTCATTCTCTAAAATCCCTCAAAGACCCTTCTGAACACCCCTCAACACCCCCAAAAAACCAGGCAACTCCAAATTTTCCGCTAACCCTCCCTCCTCCTTTCCTCCTCCAAACCAGCTCGTGAATGATAAAAAACAAAAGCATTTCTCAAAGGAATGTCGAGGAATTTTTTTTAAAGCTACAAAGTTTTCTTTTTAAAATCAATTACCCCCTCCCGCCTCAAGCGTTCACTTCTTAATTAATATCTAAAATATCCGGAAACTTCAAATCACGTGATTAATGTTACCCGACTTGTCAATCAAGATCTGGCAATAGTTTTCCTTGCAAAGGCCCGCTTGGTTCGCTAGTTTGAGCTCATTTCCCACTTAAGAAAGTGATAGCGCTTTACTCGTTGATCCTTGGGTGAGATCAACTTGCGAAGCTCCCCAAAAAAAGATGCATACTATAAAACAACCTTCAAGTCAAATTGGCGAGGTTTCTCGTTCATACAGCTGCAATCGAAAACAAGTACCGCATGATGCCTCTGATGATGCGAAGCTGGTCAGAGGTGAGATCCTTTTTAGGTAAACAACTGTTTATTGCCTCAAACCCAGAGGATCCGGCAAAACCTTTTTTCTTCGGTATTTCCCTTAATTTACCGCTAGAAGCACAAGTAAGATCAACATTTTTCCCGCGTAAAAACATCGCCATATATAATGAGATCGTAGTTTTTGGCGCTAAAGTCGGCCTGTCTAGTCACTATCGAAACTGTCCAAATCTCAGTATTGAAGAAAATGCATGAATCCACCAGTAGCTGTCGTGCTTATGCCCTATAATACATTTAGGGTAGTTTGGCAATAAAGTGACGGCTGTTGTGGTGAGACAACTCTTAACGTATGGTATACGATCATACCTGGGGCTCTTGTTACGCATTTTGTACGCCTGAACTGAACGATTGTATTTTAATTTCAGTAAAAGGCTCATTAACTGATCTCCGATGGAGCTTTTAAATCATGAGAGAGTGTTTAGTCACCCAGATCATACTGCGATGCGACTGGTTTTGAGCTCGTACGCAGTGGGCAAATGTTTGCTTATTTTGCGAAAAAAGCTGTCATCATTTCCGTCCTACAAGTGTGCACAGTGATTTTTTTCCTCATCAAATTTTGTCAAGCCTTATCAAACTTCAAATTTTTGTTAGGAGCGTTTTCAAGTGCGGCCACGATTAGCAAATTGAAAATTTAGCGGAGACAATTTTTGTTGAGCCAAACAAATTTCTTCAGCCTAGTGCGTATGGACCCTTAACTCGTCTTCGCTTTGTTTTTTTACCGAAATTCCTCTCTTTTATTGATACGACCGTTACTTATTTGGCTACGCTATGCCTTTTTCTATCCACGCCAAAAGGTAAAATTTAATGTTGCCCATGCGATCCTTGATGCGTATATTCCATGACTAACTTGCGACTAAAAATAAAATTTTAGCCGCAGTAAATTGGATGAGCTGATTGCTTGTATTAAAGTAAAGCTAAAATAAGCGTAAATGTTCCTTCAATTAAAAAAAAAAAAAAAAAAGACACAAAAACAAACCGAGTCTAAAGTTTCTTGCCAAAATTTTCCTTTCATGTTTATCACTCAAACGTTTTCACTCGTCTTCAATTCTGCTGTCAAAAAGACGAATTCAAAGTCGAATTCACTGAATTCACTTTGCTCACCGCGTTCGTTTTTAATTACCACCTTTTTCACACCGTTATCTCAATTATATGATCTTACTTCTTTAAGCAATTGCCTTTTTTTCGTTTAAGCAAAACTTTTCTCATTTGATCGCATACTTATAAGGTTGGAAAGATTTGCACGAGCCGAGCTCTCTCTTTGTAAACAAATCTGTGATTGACAGCTTCATTTTTTCGGATGGTCTGAACTGACCGAAAACGAACAACGACTCCCTAGTGTATGTAGTGTCGCTGTAGTTTGCTGCAGCGAATAAAAAACAAGTTGTTTTAAAAATAATGTTGCTGTTTAGATGGTCCCTTTCATTACGAAAGGGCTTATACGAAAATGATTTTGTCGAGCGTTGACTTCAAAATTTGAATGTTTTGTTTTGTCTCACGCTCGCCTGCGAGCAACTACATGTAGATAGGTAACTCGCTGTTTGTTCGTTTCTCTTTTTTTTTTGCACGGAACGAGGTAGTTTTCGCAAATTAGGTGACATCCTTTGACGCTCTCGTTTTCTGTTGCATTGGTACATCAGTTGTTGTTGATCTTTTTTTTCACTTTTGACGTTGTTATTTGAGGAATTTACGCACTTGCCTTAAAGCTGGGATCGTCGGAATGACTAACACTCCGACTGGACGGATGACTCAGAGCGGATTATCTCCTCAAAAATGAAAAGTTAATGCCTTATCCATGCCGGGTCGAATAGACCAGGCAAAGGAAAGTCCTGCAAAAGCATTTTCTGTTAGATAGAGCAAACTGCGAGTTTGTTTTTCACCTCAATACTTTTTTTTTCGCAATGGCGGTGTCCAAAAATTGTCGCCGTGAGCTCATGTGTCAAAGTTGTGTATTACACAAGTTTGACCGTCAAAGTTGTTTAATACACAAGTTTGACGGTCAAACTTGTGTATTACACAACTTTGACCGCCAAAAGTGACGGTCAAAGTTGTGTAATACACAAGTTTGACCGTCAAAGTTGTGTATTACACAAGTTTGACCGTCAAAGTTGTTTAATACACAACTTTGACGGTCAAACTTGTGTAATAAACGAAAAATTTAGAGTCCGGAAACAATCTGACAGTCCGGAAACAATCTGACAGGTGTTATATTATACAGCTGTGACAGAAACTGTGCAACCACCATGCCACACTGGAATACACATTACCTGTGTACTGGACTCAAGGCAAAAATGCTTCCACAGATGTTCCAGCTACATGTAGAAATAGAGCTGAAAGAGAGAAAAGACAATATTATTATGAAAGTAAAGAAAACAAAATTTCCGATAAAATGAAGGTCATTCAACAAGCCCTAGACTAAGGAATTTGCTCTTTGCCTTCTATCCCGCTGAAAATCTTGGATCGTGAAGAAGTCAAGTGGCTTTTCACTGTGTTTATTCCTTGATCCCACCAAAATTGGTGCACATTCCCCAATGACCTCAAGGTAACCTGAACCCACAGCTTTCGGATTTGAGGACCTGTCTAAAACATTGAAATTATTGAAAAGAACAACAGTAAGCCTCAGAAACTTATTATTTGATTTATTTAATTGTACATACAATTTGACTGAACATTATGTACAATTCCATTGAAAGTACAGTTCTGTTATTTATAGATTTAATTATTCTGTCTTTATACAACTCTAATGCATGCTTAAATTAATCACAACTCTTTTGTCTGTCAGTGAATACATAAAACACAATGACAGTGTACAGTGTAATTCCGCAACTTTATTAATGTTGTAGGTTTTTTTGCTTTATTTAGAACAGACTTTGATTTGTACTTCAAGTTAAAAAAGCCTTGTAGAACCAAGCAGGCATGGCTAATGGAACCAGCATGAAGAAACCAATGAAAAAGTGATTTGCTACCACTTACCCATGCATGTAGACAATTTGGACTGGTGAAAAGATGTCAAAAAACTTGAGGGAACATAATTCCATTCAGGGATCAAAACCAGCTTGTCAACATGTTGTTTAACAGGGTTTACAATCTACAGAAAAATGAACAGTTTAAGTAAAGAAACCATAAAAAGAAAAAGACTTTCTAAATCACGGTTTCCTCATGATTGCTACAATCCCTGTGAACACTGAAGAAAAAGTTTGAAGTATGGAAACCACTCTCCAACAGCATTCGAAATGAATTGCACCTTTTGCAGCAACACTGATCAGTGGCACAGTATAGACTTCTATTATGAAAACTGTGCAATCGGGTTCAGGAAAAGAGGTGATCATTTTCTCCGCAATCATGGCGATTGCAATGACCATGTGGAAACTACAATAGATCATATTCACATTCTCAGTATTGGACTGGAACTATCTTGCAATAGAGACTAATGCAGGGGAATATATTACAGAGTATTTGCATTTGAAAAGATGCCCCTGCATTAGTAGCAACAAAATTAGTTGACACATTGTGTTTATAACAGTTCTTTTTTAGTGTAAATTAACCCTATAATTTGAATCATGCTCTAAATGCTCCCCCATTCAATGTTGTCTATTTGTACCTACCGGTAAATATCCCGCTACAACAGTGTTTGGGGAGGAAGGGGGCAAATTGGACTCCTAAGAAGGCTACAAGATAGAAGAAATGTGGGCATAGGGGGTAGAAATGGTCAATATTTCAACAATTTTGTCATGAATTGTAGTTGCAGTCCAATACTGAGAATACAAAATAATAAGGTCTATTGCTCCAATGACTGTTTTTTTGTTTGTTTGTTTGTTTTGTTTTGTTTTGTCTCGAGTCAGACTATCCTAAAGTGCATTTGAGACACAGACATGAAGAGAGGCCAGGTTGTAGCATGGAACTTGAAGGAACAATACTGCAGCATACCAACCTACACAGAATAATCCAAATTCGTGTGATGTCACAGCCGTGTTTCCATACTCTCATCTAAACACAGCTATTGGCCAATGAGAGTGTGCATACTATCCTAGTTGTTTTATAAAAAGTGATATAAAGGAGTGAATGATGGATATCAGTGACTGAAATGTTTGAGAAATTAAATTGTCTCAATTGATAATCAATGCTCGGCTGTATGAGGAAAGGATGAGAAATATTGCCATGGTTACAGTACTTCATGCATTAGCAAAGTATTGATACTTACCTCACAGGCAATTGCACCAAGGTTGTCTTCCACAAACAAAGTCCCTGTGACCGCAGATCCCATGAAAGACTTGGGTTTGAAAGTCAAGTATCCAATGAGAATATATGGCATTTTGACAACAGGGTTACAACCTAGGTCACAAATCAAATTTAAACCACTTGTATAAGGCCAACTGGTCCGATCTTTTTCTTTGCGTGATTCAATGCTCGTGCTCACCATTTTTCTCAGGACAATGAACAACAGCAAGTAGAAAGTCCAGGCTATAATATAAAGAAAAGCGCATGTGCAGGAGCTGTTCACGACTTCACGCAAACCGCGGACAACACTAGACTTCATGTATACAATCAAATTTCACCTTCAAAGTAAGTCATGGCCAAGATATAAAGTACAGCCCAAAACCCATAAGCCATGATAAGCCACGGCTTGAGCTACAGTAAAGCTGCAGATGGAGTAAGCCGTGATCTTGGATTTTGTACCATTTAAGGTGGCTGAAACCAGTTTCAACACTTTCAAGAGACCTTATTATTAGCAGGATTGACACTACAACACTTTATCACGTAACAGCAATGTTATGGTACCACATGAAACAACATAATTATTGCTGAACAAGATGCAGTCATTTCTGTGACATAACAAGTGACCACGGCAACAGGAAAGCCTTGCAAAAACACACTATATTTTGGATTTAGTTGCTCATATCTCAAAAATTAACTAGGTGATGCTATTTTTTTATTGCACAGAAGTGATCATCAGGCCAAGATGAAACTCTCTACAAAGTTTCAAAAAATTCTGTGGAGCGGATTCAGAGCTATCCTAAGTTTTCAATTATTTAAGGTGGCTCTGAATCCACTCCACAGAATTTTTTGTAAGCCATTCACCACTAAACCGGCCAATCTTAGTATTAAATACTCTGTCTAATGCCAGACGATTTTACTCGTCAATGGGGAACCCCCAGGAGTCAATGGGTTAAACATTTCAGAAAGCTTCATTCCAATTTATTTCATTTACCTAAAAAGCTCTCCACAGGTGATGCCTTGGAAACAATGCAACCTCCAAACACACTGGGGTGTTCTTTTAGCAACGTATTAAGTGGTATGACTTTTTGATCGAAAGGAAGCCAGTTCGAGGATGTGGGAGCCTGTAGTTCATTCATAATCGCACGCTTGATTTGCCGTAACGAGTGCAAGCAAACTTCAACGAATTCAGCATCACTCTCATTTTGACGAAGACCTTTTTCTACGTCGTAGTAGAAGGACCTCAACCACTCCTTCTCCTGAAATATGAAAAACTATCTTTCACTTTTCATCCAGTCGAGAGCAATTTTGCAAGTTGCAACTATAGAATACAGGGCCATTTTTGAAGCAGTATCACTACAGTGGGCTCCGTGGCTCGTCAGTGAAATTAATATTAAATCAGCTGTATAAATGGCACCTACATTTCGCACCAGCCCGAGGCAGAATTCATTCTTGCACCTTCTCAAAAATACTTCCATTCATCCAATATAAGGATCTTGACAATTATACTAGCACTGATTTACTTTCATCAGCACTGGAAAACCGGCTTTTACCTTTGATACATTTCATTGTGTCTCTTATTTCGGTGGCATATAATATGGTAAGTACACGAAGTACCTAATTAAGCAGGTACTTCATGTACACCGCTGTCCAATTTAGGCCAGGGGCGTGATGGCGTGACAATTGTGTCAGAAGCTCATTACACATTACACACTGTCTGGCAGCTTTATAGATCCTTTTTTACTTGCATTGTGGTAGTACGCTACGGACTATCCATATTATGGTTGAAATGCTTGGTTCTACCTGAAAAATTTACCCGACACCACAGTTATGAGCAAAAGAAGTGATAATACAGTAAAGTTCCTTTAGTAACGAGCCCCCGAAATTAACGTCAACGTTTTGTGGCCCCCTGTAAATCCGGAAAGTAGCGACCCCCCCCCCCCCCACCCCCGCAAGTAGTGACATCTCGAAAGTAGCGAAACCAAGCTTTTTAAACGGTATACCGTATACCATTAATTTGTCAATCAGTCGTCAAAATTTTAATGTACAACAATATGTTCGTGCAGTGTCATATATTGTTCACGATAAAGCACTTTAGTTTACAACAAGGGGAAGCTTTATGCCACCATTCGTCCTTGACATAGGCTCACTGATGTAGCGATGTAAGCACTAACGTTTCTTTAAATTGAAATTGAAAACTCTATATAGTTTTCTATATAGTTTTTTGCTGTATTTACCATTGCTATCTTCTTTTTATGAAACACAATCTATACATATGGAATGTGAGAAGTTGCACCAGGGACTACAAGAAACGGCTTTTACTTCAGGTAGAAGAGCACAGAACGCGTCATCAGAAAGGAATGCAAATGCGAGAAATTTACTCACAAATAATTAGTGCATAGAAGTTTGGCAGTGTGGAAGTGTGGAAGTTTGACAGTGTGGAAGTGTGGAACTTTTTCTGAGATATACGCGTGAGATTTCTATCCTGGGAGTGCTGGGATTTTTGAAGACGGCACGATCATTTCCGAAGATTTCCGAAGACGTCCGAAGTCTTCCGAAGTCTGTCGAAGACGTATAAACGCGTATAAACGCGAGCTCGCTCCCAGTGCTTTTCACTTTAAAAATCAGAGATCGCGAGGAAGGTATTGTCATTTATTTATTTTACACATGTCATCTTCTTAGCTTCTCTGGTTTATTCACGCCTTTTCGGTTTGGTACACACAGGAAGGCGTAGTGAAACGAGCGCCGAAGACCCGAGCCTCTGCAAGTGCCCATGTTTTCCAGGGAAAAGTTTCATAAATCCAAGCATGAAAAAACGCTACCTATTCAGTAACTTTGTTGTTTATTTGTCAACCTTTGGTACTACCGATATAAGTGTATATTAGACTAGTGTATGATAAACTGTAAATGTGACTACATGAAAGGGCGAGACATCTCCCTTTACGACGGGAAAATTCGAAAACTACATTGGCAATATTCAAATTCTTGTTCTTAGGTATGTTGAGTATGTGCCTCTCCTCGCTCATAGTGCTTTGAAGAGGGGTTTTCAGTCTCATCATGCCGTTAAAACTGCATTTGGAAGCGCAGATGGAGATAGGACAGATGAGCAAAGTGACAAGAGCGAAATCTACCCCTAAATAGAGAGTTGTGTGACTTGTGTGATCAAGTGGATCGACCAGAGTCTATGTGGTCGCTACCCACTGCCTATTTTAATGAATATAATCGATACATGTACCCAGAAATATACATTATTATTGTTCTTATTAATTAGAGGGCGGGATTGGGACAAACATTATAACTAGAAATTGTCAACAACTTCAACTTCCTCCAGTCCAAGGAATCACTAGCGTTTATTGCACAGCTTTAAGACCATAACTGGTTGTTGTGCCATTAGAGCGGTTTTCAAATGAGTGTCGTAAAACCAAAACCAAAGTAATTACTTTGACCAATCAAAAAGAACGGAGACAATCCAGTAAACCAAACAAAACTCGAAGTAATTACACGTAGCCGACACAAAGCGCGGGAAAAAGTGCACGCGGGAGCCACGATTGGTTTTGGTTTCACTTCTGATCGGTTGAAAACCTGGCGCGAAAACTTTGAACCAATCACTGAGTGAAGTAATCATAAACCAAAGTAATCCACTAATTACTTTCGACACTCAATTGAAAACCACTCTATTGGGGAACCAAACTGTAATCATTTCCGCTAAGATCATGACGAAAAGAACGGCGAGAAAACTCGGTTATATTTCATATACAGTACCACGAACATGATCATAAAAAAGAGACTTCTATACAGTAATATGAGGAAATCTTGAATGTGCTTATTGCAAAGAGATGTAGAGTTTGACTTTAGTAATATTCCAATATAAAGGTCAGTATTCTCTCAAATACATTATACCATTCCTTTGACAAGAACTTAGGAAAGGCCAGATTTTTTGCTACCAGCATAAGGACCAAAAAAAGCACTTATCGTCGCTAATTCTCTACGATAAAAACTTGTTCAAAAATCAAAAGTCTAAGTTAACAGTACACACCAGGGCTACTCCTTAGTATCTGGCTAGAAATTTCCTTCTCACTCTTTCCTCCGGCCGCGCGCCAGTCTCGTGCTTCTCAAGTTACCTGGGTCATGCCCAAAAAGAATTCTGGGTAATCCTGCCATTCCATGACAAGGGAAAATCCCCGAATCTCATTTCATAGATTTCTTATACGTGTCGGGTCACCCAGTCCTACCGGCAAAATACCGCATCGATTGAAGTTCTTAGCTTTCAAAACTTGCCCAAATTGTATCGGTAGGTGCTGGAATTCGTCCACAGAAAGGCCAGAGAGACAACTTCACTCTTGAACCGCCATGTTTACAACAGAGCATTTTAGGCGTCCCAGTCTGCATGAAACCATCTCTCACCTCTGTCTCGAGAAGACCAGACACGCACGGTTCTTACCTTACGTTTATGCCTGTAGAATCTGTTCAAATCAAATGTCAATTGCTTGTAAAAACCAGCATCTTAAGCTTTTTTGGTAGGCTAGGTATCGGAGAGTCAAGAGAGAAAAACGCAGTACCTCCAGACACCGGCGCTGGAGCGTCGTACCAAACGAGTCATCCCGGGATTTCGGCCCGTGCGATCGCTTTTGGACGCAGTTGGCTCTTCGCTGCTTTCTGCTACCGACCTTGCCTCCCGGTACGGCATTGAGGGAGGGATATGTCGGCCCCTAAACCATATGAGACAAATCCCACGCCTACTCACAGCTCCAAACCGCCCTTGTCAATTTAGCGTAAGAATTTGTTTGCTTATATATTCAAGGGAAAATTCATTTTATCTGTCATATGGTAAGCACTGAAGTCGCACATTACAAAGTGACTGTGCGCACGCGCCCTTCCAAAGGTTAACATACATACATGCATGCATGCATGCATAATCTATTTCATCTCGAATTTCAGAATAACTAAAAGAGCTAATATTCTCGAGACATCACATTTACAACTAAAATACATAGAGGATATTACACGGTGGCGAGAAGATATGAATTTTATGTTCGAGTGGCAATATTCATATCTTCGAGCCAACGTGTAATGTTCTTTTTATTATATGGAGACTAAATATTGAATGTTTCCGATTTTATTGTGTTTCAAAGTAGTCAAGTTTTACAAATACGGCTGGGCTTCATAAAAAAGGCGGGAGTCGTGACGTCAGTGAACGATACGACACTCACAAAGGTGACATACGGAAAATACGCCACTCGGGTCCCGGATGTAGTGGCGTATGGAATCTACGAGTGGTTTAGTTCCCAGTAAAACACTCTCCTCCATATAATACTAGTATATACGGAGACATAGACCGTATCATGATAAATGGCGGCTAAGTCATTATTCTTTTGTCTTTATGCTAATCATCCTAACTAGCCTCGTAAACACGAGCAAAATTTAAAAAAAAATTGTTCCAAAGTGAGGCTAGTTAGGATGATTAGCACAAAGACAAAAGAGTAATTTCTTGACCGCCATTTATGAATACGGTCTATAACTAAAGATAAAATATTTAAAGAAACATTCATTCATTAAAAAGAAAAGCGGCTATACAAAATGCGGCCCTGAATTCTCATTTTAAAACCTGTTAACTCAGTGGTACGGATAAAATCAGGTAGCGCATATATTCCACAACTTAGCTGATAAGTTAGAAAAAGAATTAAAAGAACTCCGGTAAATGCATTTTCCTAGATGTTTCACTTTATTTCAATGTATACACTCTTTAACCCTAAACCCTTAAACCCATCGTTACACACTAAAACAATTTGCTTTACAACATTGCAAAAAAACACACTTCGTTTTACTACATTACACTACACAACACCCCATTCTACACTATACTTAACAGAAGTGCTCGTGGGCAGAACGTTTGTTGTTTTTGGCAGTTGATTGGGTGAGTGCAAACAGAGAATTGGAAAGTAAAGACACTTTAAAGAAGGATGTTCTCTTCAATCCACGTCCTCGCGATATGGAATTTCGGCTGTTTTTCCAAATCGAGATTTCAAATTTGAAAAGCGGCTTGAACCGGCCATTAGCTTTTCTCCTCTGTGGTACGATATTTGGCGACGCTTGTAGACAACAACTGCTACAGCTAGTACAATTAAAATGATCACACCAAGAACTATTCCTATCACCGCTCCCTTGCTGAGTCCGTGGCCAGCTTGGTGTGTCGTTGCTATTTTAAACCCTACAATAACAAATAGAAAGTAGTGCACTTTTTTGTAAGCAGCAAGTAATTTTTCTCATATGAATCAGGCCAACCATAAAGAAGCGTGATGTTTTGCGCTACTTCTCGAGCTATTCAGTCAGAGCTGTTGCCGTAACTAGCTCCAAAATAATCTTTTTTTTAGTATTAAGACTGAAATCACATGTCCAACAACTAAAAAAATTAATGCCCGCACTTAAAACCCGATTACTGCTTATGTGGACATGGATCCAGTCTCGCTAATAGAGGTGTTAAATGATACTCCTTAATTATCAAATACAGTCTATAATTCATGATCGATACTCTGGTTTGAAGAAATAGGAATGTTGGGTTAGGGTAGGGTCAGTAGGGTAGATTGGAATGCAGGGTTTTCTTTTAAATTGGTACAAGCAGTTTCAAAGCAAAGACCATCTGTTGCATGCTCACGTTTTCGTAGAAACCCCAAATTTGATGATTTCACGTCGTTGTTATCCCGGGAAGGGGGGGGGGGGGGAGGGGACTGCCTTATAAGGGCTTAATGGAGACATGCGGCCAGGCAGGGTATGTTTTTCGGGATTTTTGTCTTAAACAGGGTATCGAATTTATCATTTTTTGTCTTAATCAGGGTATCGATTTATCAGGAGCTCATTAAGAGGAGCCTCTATCTCCCATACTTGGCCTCGGAGTCAACCCTTTCCCGAGTAGATTTATTTGTAGAACACCTCCCTTGGGAGATTCAGCACGCTCACTGTTGTAAAAGCCAATCTCCCTTGGGACATTCAGCACGCCCACTGTTGTAAAAGCCAATCAAAACAGAGCTATCTCAGCGTCAAGGGAATTATGATACTTTTCGCGGGAAAAACCTGTTCCTAAAAATAAATTTACTCGGTAAAGGGTTGACTCAAGGAATTAGAGGAGATAGAGGCTCCTCTTGATGAGCTCCTGATTTATCAATTTTTGATTTAAACTGGGTTAAATGTCTTAAATAGGGTATCAAAAATCGGAATTCTGTCTTAAACAAGGTAAGAAAATCAGCGACATTTGTTTTAAACAGGGTCAGGGTATGAGGGGCCGCGCCGCACCTCCCCACCCAGGGATATATCGAGCGTTAGCCCTTCGCTCTGACGAAGGGCTAACGCTTGAAACGTCAGCTTTTATAATCTCTGTACGGTGGCCAATTTACATTATCAACTCCGTTGATAAACTAAATTTTTGTAAGCTTGAGATGGACACATTCTTTCAAGTGACTTTATACAAGGATATGTCATATCTCCGGCTCAACTTCCTTTGATTCTAGAATACAGAAATGTCAAGGATGGCACCGGTGATGAGATCCACATTGGGTATGATAAACATCACGAGTGGTTCACTCAACCCTCTCAAATGACATCACGTATGACCGGAAAAAAAGTGATGATAATCGTCAAAAAAAACGCCAAACTCTTAGCATATCATTTTGTATTCTCTTCTATGAGGTGATCTCATAGGATCTCATCCCGCTGAGATCCAGGCCATCTAGATCTAAAGTCATTGTAGAAATTTAATACGGTTACAAATCGAGCCGCCTTTCCGTTCAATATAAAAAGATTTCGACCCATACTCATCGCTTGCCTGTGTTGACTTTTCCCTGAAAACCCTTTCAATCTCAAGATAGATCACCTCCGAGCTTGCGAGCAAGCTTCAGGGGCGTACCGCTGGGGAGAGGGCTTCCACAATATTCAGTACTGAATTTAGTTGAGAAAAGCAAAATGCGTCAGAACAGAAAGAATTATGAATATTCGCAATCATACAGGAGTGAGAAACGAAGAATTGATTTTTCGATGACGACTCGGAAATACTCGGGAATACTCGGAAAAATATCCGAGTGCTCCTTTGTCCTTTGCAGGAGCCGAACCTACGACCTGCCGATTCTACCACTGAGCAATAGAAGACTCCAATTCAATGACAATTGACGTCACTCACCTCTTCCCACTTGTCCATCTACAGTCACCAAGACTGATCGCGAATCTTCGCCAAGGGGGTTCTTGTAAATGCATTCATAGGTACCTGCATCCTCAACACCGACCGTAAAAATCTGAAGCTGAAACGTAGCGTTCGCATGGATTTTTATCCTGTTAGTCTCCTTGAGGACCTCTCCATTTTTCTTCCAAACAAGTTCCGGAGGGGGCGAACCGTACCCAAGACAAAGAAAGGACACGTTCGCTCCAGAAAGAACGCGCTTGTTGGAGGGAGATACGTTTATTATGGGCGGACCTACAAGACATAAAAAGAAAGAATGTGACGAATTAGCATTAAAGGTTCACCAATGTTAAGCCAAACATTTCAGGTAAATGATTATAGGCGAAGACGCAAAAAGGGTGTGGTCCACGACTGTAAATATTTAAAATGTTATTTTTCCGCATGGACAGCGTTGTTAACAAGGTCCAAATCATATCATGAACCTTGGAGATGAATTTATAAAAGTGATCAAAAAGACCAAAAAACGAACCATTCCAATTGGTTTGTATCGTGTTCTCATATTGGAATTGGAGGGTTAAAGCGGGAGAATTATTTTAGCTTCCATTCCACGGTATTTTCATTTTTACGTCGTGCTTCATTTACATTGGAATCTCGTTCAAGAAGGCGTCTTGCTACTTACAAATCGACTTATAAAGTAACAGATCTTGTTCAACCAAGCAACTTCACCAATTTAACGCACTTAGGTTTTAAAATCAGCGACCAAAAATTGACAAATTGTTAAGTGGAAAAGGCACTAATCATCTGATACATTCTTAAATTTAGAATTTGCACAAAGATAGACAGATTGACATATAGCTAATTTTCTAATAAACTTTCGATAATCGGCAGTGCTAGCTTCTTTGAGGATTGATTAGAATTATTAATTACGAGCTAATTTCAATCAGGTACATAACGTCCAAGTTGTTACCTCTCATCACCATAAGCAAAGGAGTTGAAGCTTGAGCGCTGCCTTGGTTCCATGCTATACATTGGTATTCTCCCATGTCTGGTCTATCAAACTTTTGTATTGTCAACTCCGTTGTTGTGTTAAATGGACCAATGTGGTCAGTCAACAGTACACCATCTTTATCCAGTGTGCCTTTGGAGACTGATGTTGTGATTAAGTGACGACTGTCATTTGTCACCAATTCACCATTCTTCTTCCACGCTAGGGCGGCGGCTGGAAATGCTTCAACAGCGCAAGAAAGTTTAGCATTGTCCCATTTGTTCAAGGTTTGTGATGAAGGTTCCACTGTAAATCGAACTGTCACTGCAAAGAGTGAGAGTAACAATAGGAAACTAAACGATGATGCCCAACAGTTTATCAAATCCTTGGCTACTTAAAAGGGTCTGGCATCTTGAGGCAGGAAGACGGCCGTGTATACAAAGCCATAGTCAGAAGCTCAAAAACACTCTTGAGCAAATTCAAGTAGGAACCAATTGTGGTGGGTTGTATGCCCAGGGCATTAGTGCATGCTTATAGGGAGGTATAATAAGATACAAACCTCTACGTTAAAAAGTACTTACATCCTACAGTTAGTGCGGCATAAGCAACTGCTCCGCCCAACTCATTCATAGCTTCGCACTCGTAGTCGCCAGCATCCGCCCACTGCACATTTTCAACTTGCAAAGTTTTCCCTTCGTTGGCGAAGTTATATTTATTGTTGTCGTTCAGTTCCTGTCCCTTAAATCGCCAAGTTATATTAGACGGTGGAAAGCTAGACACTAGACAAGTAAGGGTGGCTGTGTGGAACCAACCGACATCCGCTGAGATTACTTTAGGTATTTGCGGCGAGACTGCAATTAAAAACAGAAGTGTGCAATGTAGTTGTGATCGTAATGGGCTCCGGTTGTAATTACATATCTTGAGGAGCTAGAAGATTTTCGCTTTTATTGCTTTTGTGGTCCAAGAAGGGGCTATTGTTTTTGCTTCCTTGTCTCAACACTTATCAAATAAGCCAATCAAAACGCAAAGCTAATTTATGCAACTAATTATGCTAAACTTGGAGTAAAGAGTCCGGCGCCAATGATAATTCGTATTACTTTTGCTTCTGATTGGCTGGTAATCTGGCATGAAAGTTCAAACCATTTGCTAAGCGTAGCAAGACAAAACTCAGTTGAAATTTGGATTTTTCAATTGAATTCTACTTAAGAATGAAAGTTACCGTTTACATTGCAACCGACTGGTGCCAGTTGCTCGATCGAAGCCTCAGTGGTTAGCGCTAACTGTTGGTTAAGAGGTATCAAAACCTATAGGTTTCCATGGTATTTACTCTAGTTAGAACTAACTATGCTTCGAGCAACCCGGGCCAGGTTGTCAATCACACATAGGTTGATGCTTGTCTGGTTCAAAAGAAATTTCAAAATGTAGCTAAGAAGTTTTTATTAGAAAGAAACAGTTCAAAGACACAACATTTCGACACTCCTGTATAGTGTCTTCATCAGGGGTAATCCAAGGGTACGTCCATCAATAGAAAACAGCGTCCTTTTCCTAAAGTGCAAATAGGTGTCAGGTAAAAGACCGCAAACATCAGGGTTCAAAGGAGCGTGGGCGCGCGGCGTTGATGTGCTAAGCTTCCAAACAACGGCGTTAACGGCACCGCTGGTTAGTGGTGATAATTTTAGAACTATCCCACTCCATTGTGTGGCTAGTTTAGAACTCTTTCCTTTTGAAACAAATTGGTGAGCACCTAAAAGCACTTTTGCGATAACACTCAGGATCACTCCTGACGAAGGCACAAGACAAGAATGTCGAAACTTTGGGTCTTTGAAATTTCAAATTACCTCAAACCAGAGGAGTAGCATTAAACTATGTCCGAATAGGCCATTTTCGAAGTATAAAATATTCGGCTTGATAGTGAGGCAGTGAGGACAAAAACAATAGAAACACGTTAGAATGAAAGTGAAAAATATTTGCATATCATCCAATTTCCTTTGTCTTTACCCTCAGAACCTCTCTTTCAAGCTGAACTTAAATAGTCGTATAAACATAACAACTTTCTTTAATTTTCCAGACATGTTT
Source organism: Montipora capricornis (assembly GCF_036669925.1). Classification (NCBI taxonomy): domain Eukaryota; kingdom Metazoa; phylum Cnidaria; class Anthozoa; order Scleractinia; family Acroporidae; genus Montipora; species Montipora capricornis. The sequence continues at coordinate 896,247 of NC_090884.1, read as the reverse complement.
CGACGGTACATCCGTCATCTTCAGTGTTACATATTTTGAAATCGCCGTTGAATTTAAAGCGCGCGCGATCTTACAAACTTCGTTACATTGCGTTGTCAATATTGCGAATTAAATCAAAACAAAACAAAACAAAAATTTAAATGACTGACGCTTAATTCAACGGCGATTTCAAAATATGTAACACTGAAGATGACGGATGTACCGTCGAAACATGTCTGGAAAATTAAAGAAAGTTTTTATGTTTATACGACTATCTTTATTGTTGCTGCTATCTAGACCTTTTGAACTTAAATATATATCGAAAAAGGCCTATTCTCGTTCTGGAGCTTTGCAATAACGTTGACGACAGAAAAAATCCTCCATGTTCTTTACCACAAGAGCGGTGTAGAGAAGGAACTCACCTTGGACGACAACTTCTGTGCCGCCACTCTCAACCGAGCCGGCGCTGTTCACTAACGCGCATGTGTAGTTCCCACTATCTTCAGCAACAGCAAATCGCACAACCAATGTTCCCCCCGAAGAGGTGATCCTCTTGGATTTGATATCTTCAACAGAGAGTGGTTGACCATCTTTTTTCCAGTCCCACACCGACGGGTATATCACCGGAGGCCTGGAAGAGCACCGCAAACTGATCGCGTCTTGAAACTTAACAGTTTTGCTTTTAACTGGAATTTTGTCGAAGACAGGCGGACTAGATGCGACCACTAAGATGTATGAAAGAAAGAAAGAAAAGAGAAAGTCATATGGGTGAAACTGTGGAGCAAGTGCGCATGCTTGCCTTCTCAGCGAGAGACGAGAAAAGTGCGGACAGATTGCGGGTCAATTAAGGGAATCATACGTTGAAAGTTGGACTCGGCTTCCGCAGCATGGAGCAAGTGAGATAACCTGGGTAAAAACAGATAATTTGGGAAAACGTTTCCTGTCCCCAACTATATAACTAAATGTCCAACATGCACACGCAAGCACTTCTGCGAGGAAATTATTGGCCGAAGCTATACTAGAGCAGGCCTCTATCTACACTTATTCCTTGAATCAACCCTTTCCCGAGTATGTTTGGGTGTGCCTTGATCGCCAGTACTTCTTGTTAGGACAAAAAGCACGAATTAACGACAGCAGCCCATAAATAGGAGCGAACAACAGCCCTATATTCCTGTCACGGCGTTTTTACAGACCGATTTATTTTTAGATTGAATTTCCCGCCATTAAGACTCCCGCAGGAGCCCGATGACCAATCTTCAAGAAACTAACTTGACGTCATAGCGTCACCGAACCAGAACTGCCGGCCTTTTTTTTTCTTTTTGCGGAAAAGGTAGTCTAAAAATAGATCGATTGGTAAAAATGTCGTTCTGTGCTCCTAGTAATGGGCTCCTGTGAACGACAAGAAAACGCGTCTGTGTATGTTATTTGTGCAAATGCATACATCGCTAGCGAAGACCAGGCTTTCTCCGTTATCTATGATTCGAACCGTTCGTGCCAATCTAGTCATAACAATGGGATGCTTTACCCACATCGTAAAAGGTTTGTTTGTTTGTTATTTATTTATTTGTTTGAGCAGGTTGAAGTTTTGGCAGCTATTCAGCTGATGTGGACCTGCTATACCCACTCACCCAGCCACAACACCGAGAACTTCATCCCCTACTCTCCTCGAATAGTGAATGGGTTCTTTAACATCCCACAGGGAACTAATGAACATGGAAGATATTTGTGAGACGGGGCCTACGGTTTTCTAGTCCCAATCCGAGAAGAGGCTCACCACTCGCAATACCTTCTTAGGGTGCGTTCGATTGACCCTATTCCGGAATGAGAATACGTGGAGTGACGATTTGAAACGGTATGTTTGGCGTTTTGATGCCACAAGGATAATAAAGATACGTTTAAAATAGCATGTTAGCAGGTATTTGACAATTGTAATGTGTATCTCCGTAAAAAAGAAGGATTTCTAACTTCTATTCCATGCATTCCTATTCCGGAAAACGGTCAATCGAACGTACCCTAAGTATTCTTGGGCCAATAACATTAGGACTACTTGGATCCGTGTTTTTACACCATCTTCTACACTATCTAACACCTGTCCAACATTAATGAGTATACATCATTATCGGGCTAACAATGTTGCAGCTATAATGCCCGTTTGCAAGCAGTCTAAGGCTGAATCGCTTACTTCTACATTGCCTTCCGTTTCCTGTATACCCATCTGGGCATTGCATACACACAGACGTCTCTTTTCCGTTCTGGTTATAGAGGTCCAAATCGACACACGTGACTTCAGCGTGACGGTCACACAACTGTAAAACAAGCATAATATATATGCTCAGGTGACAGATACCATATAAGCGGGAGATACGAGTTGACTATGTACAATAGGTGGTTTGCAACCAATCTCTAGAGACACAGATAACAACGCGGTAATGTACAATTGCTGGTAGAAAAACAAAAGGAGCTAATGAGACGTCTTTCGTTTTTGTCCGCCAACATGGCGGAGATGACGTCACGTGAAAACCACCTATATGAAAGGTAGAGTTCCATCACATTTACAAACTCGAGGAAAGAAAAACTGGTCATATTCAACAACTGTATTAGTAGTACGAAAGCATCGAATACGAAAAGTTTCTGTACATCAGGAAAATGATGTATCAGATAACAAACATTAATTAAGAAAACACCTGAGAGAAGAGAAGAAAAGGGGTAACGTGCGGGCTAATGTGACCTTGATAGAATAAATGTAATACGCACTTCGTATACTCCTTAATATTAGGGAGCTTAAGGACGGTGCCTACTACTTCAAAGGTATTTTTGCGCCGGTTTATGATTATGCAGGAAATGTAGATCTTAACAAATGTTATTGAAATTCAAAAAGAAAATTGGGGGTAACCACGCATTTTTCAAAGATCATTGATGAATAATATTGCTAAAAAGCTTTGAGATACAAAGCAATGTATGACCGTCGTTCTTTCTCAAATTGAAGCTTTTAAATTATCTCTAAAAAATGCATGGTTACCACCAATTTTCTTTTTGGATACCAAGAGTACTTACTACTTTCTCCGGATAGTTTTAGACCGCGAAATATCACTCTATTAGTAAGCATAACCGATAGGAAAACCCGAAACGTACGCGCAATAACAATAGTAGGCACCGTCCTTAAGCAACGACAACGGCGACGCGTTATTTTAATTACTTCGTGACTATTTCAACCTTTTTAATATGAAAAGGGTGTGGTAGTTCCTCAAAATTGACACTCGTCGGAACGGCACTTAATTTAGGAGAGAAAATGAAAATTTATCCTCCAAGGCTGAAGTGTCTTGATAACACCTCAAATTTGGCTATTTCTCGTTGTTGTTTTGGCGACGATGGAAGAGAAATGGACAAAAGTGGAAAACGCACGTGCAGGGCGTTCAAAGCGATTGTTTCTGCCCACATAAAAATTTTGTGACGTTCTTGTTGCCGTCGCAGTTGCAATAGGGAACTAGGGAGCTTACGAAACGAGGACGACGACGGCTACGAGGACTTCATTTAAAAATAATAATTCGCGTTATTCATATCGCTACGAAACTATTTCATGTCGCTTCGTGTTAAAAATGTGTAGTAACTGTCGAGGAATTAAACTGGAATGAGTGGGCTGGAAGAGTAGAGAGAGAACTGAAAATTCATCGTCATGTGCTAACGTCGTCCACAGAACCTTGAATTTGGTCATTTCACGTCGTCATTTAGGAGATGACGCCAAAGAAATGTACCAAAATGTAAAACGCACGTGCAGAGCGTGCAGGGCCATTGTTTTTGCTCACTAAACCTATTGTTTTGTAGCGTCGTCGTTGCTGTCGGCGTCGTCGTTTCGTAAGCTCCCTACTTAAGCAACGACGACGGCGACGGCACCGAGAACGTCATCTCAAAATATAAATTCGCGTCATTGTAATCACTTATATGACAAGGGTGTGGTAGTTCCTCAAAAATGACATTGGTCGGAACGGCGCTTAATTTAGGAGAGAAAATGAAAATATATATATAGCGTCAAGTGCTGACGTTCTCCTTAAAACCTAAAATTTGACTATTTCACGTTGTTGTTTTGCTGACGACGGCAAAGAAATGGACAAAAGTGAAAAACGCACGTGCAGGGCGTGCAAAGTAACTGTTTTTGCCTACTAAATATGCATATTTGTGACGTTCTCGTTGCCGTCGCCGTTGTCGTTGCTTAAGTTCCCTAATTTTAGGGAGCGAACGCCACAAAACAATGGTTTTCTTGGTTAAAAGAGAATAAACAATCGTGCTGCACGTGCGGCACGGATTATTGCTCATGTTTTTGCGGTCTCTGCATGACGACGACGTGAAATCACCAAATTTTAGGTTTTGACAACAACATGAGTATGCAACAGAGAATCTTTCATTCTCTATTTTCACTCTGAAACCGCTCGTACCAATTTATTTTTAGGATACTTCGCCCACATTGTACGATGTGAACGAAACGGAATAGAGACGAAAGACTTATACTGGAGCAAAGTTATATTTTGTGGTGACGTTTTAGTCGACGTCGCCGTCTTAGATCTTAAGGTCTCTTTTCCCTTTCGTAAACAAGCGGTGCATGCCATTTGGACGAGACAGAACAATTTTCACTGTTAAGTTTATCGTTTGCAAATGCGGAAAAAAGTACTTAACCTAGGACTACATTAGCAGCGAGTGTCACTTAGAATTAAAAATAATAATAAGAAAAAACCTTAGAAAAAAAGTTGGAAAAAAAAATAGAAAAAGTTCATTGAACGCTGTCGAACTCGGTTCAACAAGGTGATCTGGTCTCGTAACTCGGAGGACTGGGGAGAAAATGTTTAACGCGGTATCCCACAACCGCGCGCAGCCTTATTTTCGAATTCAACATGGCACAAGCGACGTTAGATCTCGTCGGGTCTACTTGACTGTTTATTCAGTAACAGAAAATGTGGTAGACACGGAATGATCTGTTGAGTTTTGGCGATGGAAATACTGCAGGGAGTTTGGAAACAACACCTAAGGCCGCGCACGGTTGTGGGATACGGCGTTAAATTTTTTCTTCCCAGTCCCCCAAATTACGTCACAAGATCACCTGGAATGGATTAAGAGAAAATGCATTTAACCTTCTACGCTACCAAAACAGCGCGGAGAACCCAATAAAAAGGCTTGGTTACTGAGAATGGCATCGATCGTCAAAAATGACATCGCTTGTTTACGAAAGGGAAATAAGCGTCGCCTTTGTCGTTGCTTAAGCTCCCTAAAATACAGTGTGCACGCTACCATGAAGGGCTACCATGAAGGACCCTATTGGAAACGCTCTTGGTCAATGAGATTAAACAAAGTGGGTAAAATTTGGTTAGCGGTATCTACCTGATTATCTTCACAGGATCCATCGTTGACCTCTCGGCAAAAGTTATTACTCAGATCTCTAACAGTTGTGTTATCACACACGACCCCAGCATCTTCAAGATGGTCTGGATCACAATTCCCTTCTCCCCAACCAGCATGGAGGCAGTAGGTCAGTGAAGACTCGAATCCTACGCAATTAACATTGTCCAACCATATGATTCCACTCCCTGAGAAAAAGGGCAACCGTTAATCAAAGTAATGAAAAAGCGATGGAGTAATTTTTAACTGAGCGATGTAAAATAGCAGAGTAATCACTTTGGCCAATGACGGCAGATGCAGATTTTTAAATGAGCCACCGTTATGGCGGATAGCAAGAGAATTAAGCCGGTGCTTAGTGAAAAAATTGCCTGACAGCAAGTCATAGTTTAACACGAGGAAACGCAAAATGCCGACTGACTCTTGTTCGTAAACTGCTTATGCTAATCTTTTGAATGCCTCGGATAAGACTTCACGAGCGATATAACTTGATAAAATACTCATCAATTTTTCTATCCTTAAGTTGCATTTGCATAGGGACAACGCCAGAGGCTATTGCTAGGGTATGCCTCAAATTGACTTCAAAACTGACTTGACCACTACCAGGAATTAGCCATCTTGAAACACTTGTAACGCTGCTCTCGAAATATACTCAAAACGGTGGAGACGTTTTGAAAAGAAGAACTCACGTCCGCAAAAATTCACGTTAAAAACGGGGTTGTTCAACTGGGGGGCGTACAGGGATATATCAATTGCGTTACAAACAAACAAATTGCGTTACAAACAAACGGGGTTGTTCAACTGGGGGGCGTACAGGGATATATCAATTGCGTTACAATTCCGGCTAGTATATTAACAAAGACATTTTTTTTACCTGTAATGACTTATTCGGATTCTCTCCTGCTACACCAACCTTAAGAAAATCTTTCTTGGGCACTCACACCTTATTTCGGCCAACCGCAAACTCACGCAAGTATTCCCAAGTACTCCAATCATTGATCATCGAAAGGATGAGTCGAATAATATAATCTCTGGCATGCTAATCGCCCTTTCTCGAGGTCAGACCGAAGGAGCTGTGCTGCCGGATGGGCGCTCGGCCCCAGAATACGACCTATGCATGACCTCGGAGCACAGCACCACAGCCAGATGGAATAAGCTGCGAGTCCATTTTGCTGAAGGCCGGAGGAAAACAGGAGTGCCCGGAGAAAACCCTCGGAGTAAGATTGAAATCGGCAAATCTCAACCCAAGTACGAGCTTAGGATTCAATCCCGGGTCGTAGAGGTGGGAGGCACGAGCATTACCACAGGGCCACCCTTACTCCCCAAGTCTCCTCCCTTACTTAGGCAGCACTCACTCCACCCTTACTGCTCAAGTCTCTAAAAGACTGTTTTGTTAGAGCAAGAATTTCCTTCACTTTATTTGAACAACCAGGAGTTTTAAACTGGAAGGGGCCGGTACTTGGTTACTAAACCAGGTTCGAGTAACAACTGTCCTGCTGTACTGCCGTGACTAAAACTTTCCAAAGATGGCATTTTAGCATGTGAATTGTAATTTTGAAAGTTAAACCCGGTAAAAGAATGCTTGATAATCGAGAGGTCATAGAGTGACGTCATGTGAGGAGCACTTAGATTTTTTTGTGAATAAATCCCTCCTTTACTCAATTCTTGTCAACGCTTACCTTTACCGAACTTTGAAGTGTGCGCGGCCTCCTTTGCACTTCCAAATCCAAGTTCTTTACAAACCACATCTGCGTCGGTCAAATCCCATCCATCATCACACACTGTGCCCCATAAGCCATCATAAAAGACCTCTACACGCCCCTGATTGCTATTTCCTCCGTCAACCAATCGTACTACGCGATTTGTAGGCTTTGAAGGTAACAGTGATGACACAGGGCGCAGGTTTCCGCAATCCGGAACACAAGCTAAGCCACCTTCAAAGAAAAATACTTGAGAACATTTGCCGCAACAAAACTTGTGAGGAAAATTGCCCTGTACGTTAACAGCGTTAGCAGTAAAAGGGAAAAAATGGTTGAAAAGACGAACGGGAGCTCAAAAGGACCTCATTGTTGAATTATGGTGACATCATAACTAATTGCCCTTATTGGAGTTATCAGCGGTTTTGGCACATAAACGCGGCGAAGTCTATTTTGCATGTAGTTTTAAACAAAAGAAAATGGGCCTGCAGGCTCAACTCCAATAAGGTCCATTGCATCTATGTGCTTTGGCGTGATGAGAGCGTGTAATATGATAACTTAACGCTTACTAAGTACTTACTAAGGAATAGTCCACTTGGACAAGACTGACACTTGTTTCCAATTTCACCATTGGAGCATGTTCTGCACGCTTTGTCACAAGGCCTGCATAACTGGTCTTTTGTATGTCCAAAGAAACCAGCTGGACACTTGGTCACGCAATCCATGCTTGACTTGAAGTAAGGAAAGTTACAACTTGTACATGAATCAGCCTTGTCTCTGCAAGTTTTGCACTTCAATGCACATCGTTCGCATTTATTCTTTTGACCCTCAAAGAAACCGTCACCACACGAAGTAACGCATTTCAGAGACATATCTGGACCTGAACACTTCACTCCTGCGTCCTCTGAATGCCTGCAGTTGTGCTTTCCGATCCCACCTGTTTTAAATAGATGTACGGGAAAGGTTCGTTAATGATCATCCTAACTGAAAGTTTTAGAGTCCGCATTTGATATATACTTGCGGGCCGCACACATGAGTGCCTCATTTGAGCCAATTAAGACATTTACGGACTAATACTAAAGCGTTTCTCGGACCGACAGCCAGAGAACCCGCCAGACTTACTGACCGACTGGCTTGATGCTTGGCTGGCTGACGATGGTCTAACTTGCTCCTTTTGAGAAGCAGGGTTGGAGAAGGAAGAAAAAAAAGCTCGGCGGTGTTTTTTCTTTACCTGTATGCATAGGACAGTCTTGGAGCCTTTTTTCCGTTCCTGTGCATTTAAGATCGTCAATCCATATTTTTCCAGTCCCCTCTCCATATTTAGCCCTAGAGCGAGCCTCCAGGGCTTTTCCAAGTTTTAACTGTCTGCAAATAACATGAGCCTCTAATATATCAAAGTAATCGTCACAAACTGTTCCCCAAGAACCTTCATGAAGTATCTCCACTCTTCCCTCGGTTGTTGAATTTGCGCCAACCAAACGAATGCCGTCAACTCCCTGTAAAATCATGGCATCGTCAGGGCATTTATAAACGCAGTCTGATTTGTAAAGGCGTTTATTTGCATCACATGCGGTGCAGTTGTCCTTGCTTCCTTTGCAATTGAAGCATTTGCTGTCGCATTTAACGCACTGCTTTGCATCAGCAAAGAAGCCATCCAAGCAATACGAAGCGCAGTTGAAAGTCGTGTTTCCGCTTTGTGTTTTGTTAAGAAACATATCTTTTGGACAAGAAGTACAGTTTTCAGAGTTTCCTACGCAGGTTTTGCAGTTCAAACTGCATTCACCGCAGGCTTTGGAACCATATGACACGTCTAAAAAGTATCCACTGCTTGTATTACAAGTCGACATGCATTCCAAAACGCTTCCAGGCTTGGAGCACTTGACTCCCGCGTCTTCACTGTGACCACAGTTTTCTCTGCCCCACCCACGGAAGGGACAACTCACAAGTGAGGTTTCATTTCCTACAAAGAAGGAGAGAAAATCAGGTTTGAAAATATGTTTGTTTTCAACTAGTTCACGATGCATAGTTGCAGAGGCTTCGAAGGAGTCATGGAGTGGGTTCGAATCAAGTTAAAGTCACCTGAATTTTTCACGTGTCTATAGACCTTATTCATAAATGGCGGCCACATTTATAATTATGTTGTCCACGTGCAAATTAGCCTACCAAGCCTCATTTTAGAGCAAGAATTCTTTTCAATTCACTGTACGGTGTCGAGGCTTGGTAGGCTAATTTGCACGTCGACAAAAGAATTATAAATGTGACCGCCATTTATGAATAAGGTCTATAAGAGGAAATTGCTTAAATTTGTGCAGATAAATGCTAAGATCACTTCTCCCTCTCGCACTTCAAATACAGCATGTACATTTATTTCGTTCAAAAAACCTATGTTACAACATTGTCGAAGACGAAGTAACTTATCATCAGTGGGAGGTCAAAAGCATGAAAAGTTGACGTCAATACAATAAACAACCTAGCACTAAAAATCTAGACCACACACGTTTATGTGGCTATTTTTTTGCCGATTAAAATGCTTTTATAGCCTAACTCTCGTTCCAAATTCGTCCCAGATCCTTAAATACAGTTCTCTCTAGGACCAATCGGGCTTTGTGCACATGTAAACCCCAACTAATAGAGGTATTAGATTTTTTAGAGTGGTTTTCAATTGAGTGTCGAAAGTAATTAGTGAATTACTTTCGTTTATGATTACTTCACTCAGTGATTGGTTCAAAGTTCTCGCGTCATTTTTTCAACCAATCAGAAGTGAAACCAAAATCAATCGTGGCTCGCGCGTGCACATTTCCCGCGCTTTGTGTCGGCTACGTGTAATTACTTCGAGATTTGATTGGTTTACTGGATTGTCTCCGACCTTTCTGATTGGCCAAAGTAATTACTTTGGTTTTGGTTTTACGACACTCAATTGAAAACTGCTCTACCCCGGAACTTTGTGTGTTACGTCCAACGTACAAAGCACTCGGCCTTTCTAGGGGCAGGCGTGGCTAAGTTGGTTCGGTCCGATTCTCTGTGACCTCAACGTCTGTTTCTACTTTCCTCTGATCCGTGTAGCTGTAGTTTCAAATACCCGTAAAACGGAGCACTGAAAGACGCAGGGGGGTAATGGGCGCACCGTCGGCTTCCATTGATACCAGTTTCGTAACTGAAGGAACTACCGACGTTAAATGAAGTGACTTTACTTTACTTTACTTTTCAACTGAATCAAACACCACCTTCCAAACGTGTATAACAACACCCAGTATTGTTAGCCCAATGGTGGATAGTACAGACCACCCATAACATCCCGCCAATATTGGTAGGGCTAAGACAAACTTGATGTCCGTCGCTATTTACATAGAGATTATGTGCAATGCATGAGCGTGGACAAAACATAGTTAAGAGAGTTTTGCCAAGAGATCCGACATAGTAGCGCTACACTTCGGTGATCACAACTGAATTGTTAACCCAAACGTTTGACAACAATGCGCACCAGGGCATACAAGCGGCCGCCATATACAACAACTAACAATATTTGTACGTTGTTTAAGGGCCCTTTCCTTTTGTCAAACTGGCCGGCCAGACCCGTCAGTTTGCAAAGAAAATGCAACAGTTTGAAGGAGGAACATTTGCATGATAATCCCTCGCGTCCTCCTGACGCAGTATATAATTATCATCATCGAAGTTTGTTAATTTGAAGGTGTTGCAGAGTTAATTCTTCCAAATGCCCGGTCTGGCCGGTCAGTTTTGTCAAATGGAAGGCATCCTAAGTCCTTGTTGCTTCGTTCTCAAGCTGAAAATTAAAAAGATTATTTGACCTTGAACGAGGCAAAAACGGCTAATTCTTGAAAGCAAACAAAAGTATACCAAAATCGTGGCCATTTTGGAATAAGATGTATAGTGGTTTTCAAATTTCTGGCCGCCAGAAGAGAGGGGCAATTGGTGCGCTTGCATGCACCCCTTTTCCCTACAATCCTTTTTTAATCTTACCAAGACAATTAACGTCATCCATCCATATTGGCATATTATCCGCCCCGGGACCGTAAGCTGCGCGCGACATAGCAGCCGTTGCATTTCCCATTCCCAACATATTGCACACTACATTGGCATCTTTGATATCCCACATGTCATCACAAACTGTACCATAACGGCCCGCGTGAAAAACCTGTAAAGAAATGAAAAACAGCGATGAGTAAGGTTAGTAAATTTAATGGTACGTATGGTATAGTGTGGGATACTCTACCGAAAATCAAGTCTTAAAGGTATTTCATCTTAACATCTATGAGGGAGACATGAAAAAAGAAGGAGAGGAAACTGAAGTACTCATGTACATGCAGCGATTTTTTCAATGAGCACCGAGATTAACAACCAGCTCTGACCACTTCTGAAACATGTGCAGTCGTAGTTAGTGTCCACATTTAAAAGCATTGGCAACTAATATTCCCACAAAACTCAGAGATTGCAAAAACGTAAAACGTAAAAGGCAATCATTCGCTGACTTATATACTAGTCGCAGCCAGCCTTTCTCTAGGGACGGAAACGGTAAACAAGCCGCGTGGCCCGAGTGGGGTTTTACTGATGAAGATTCATATTTTTTTCTGTTTTAGACAGAGAGTAAACGTAGTTACATAGAAAGCGAGTTATTTCAGTTTCCGAAAATGGGAGCCCAACTGAAGGTCAACTTGACCTTTTGTGATATGAACAGGGCTTGAGCTTACCTCAACGCGGCCTTCGAAGGATGTCTGTCCTACTCCATTAGGGACAATCCGCACAAGTGGCTTGGAAGATGGATTATAATCAGGAGAACAGCTTGTCACACAGCTAGAGCCTTTCTTGAACCAGGGAAACTTACACGACTTGCAATTATCCGCGGTCCCTTCGCAAGTTTCACAAGTCGAGTTACATGCCTTGCAAGAGCCATCAAGATAAAATCCAAAACCACAGTCATCGACACAAGTGCTGTTCTTTTTAAAATAACCATTGGCACAACTGTTGCAGTTATTGGGTGTACCACTACATGTGCTGCAAGAGATGTCACAAACCATACATTCTTTTTCTTTCACAAAAAAACCAGACGGACAGTTGTTTCTACAATCACGAATTCCTGGCCCCTTGCACCGAAGAACGGTGCTTTCGTCCTGTTTACAATTTGTTACCCCCCAGGGTAGGTGCTCGCATTCGCTCAATTTTTTCTCAGTCCCCACACAGACAACGTCGTCAAGCCACTGTTTACCTGTTGAAGACTTTTTGATGTGCCCGAGGGGGGCGTCAGTGTCTACATCCCCCAAACCAAGTTCCCTGCACACAACCGTGCTCTCCCTGGAGTCCCACCCATCGTCACACACCGTACCCCAGACACCACCGTGATAAACCTCCAACACCCCTTCTAGATAATCTGATCCGTTGGTGAGACGTAACATGGATGGGGATCCAATTGTCCCGTTTTTATGAGGCACAGCAACCGTTGAACCTGAACAATTACCAACGCACACGCCGTTGTCAAAAACACGCGGAGGAGTGCATATAGTGCATTTCGCGGCACCCTGTTCATTATCAAACTCACACTGTAGGCAGTCCACGGGGCAGCGGAGACAAGTGAAATTTTTTGAAAACTTGTAAAACGGAACTCCGCAATTCTGAACGCACACTCCGTTTTTTTCATACAGGTCAGGAGCGCACGTTTTTTCACAGCTTCCTTTTTTCAGCGCTTTGGGTGGCTTGCATGTGGTACAGTTGTTCCCGTCGTTTCCGTTTGCGCATGTTATACACTCTTCGGTACTGCACTTCCGGCATTCCCTGCTGGGTAAATGCCCATATTCGCCATCTGCGCATTTGTCGACGCAAGTGTTATTTACTAAAAACCTCGGTGCCTTGCACTTAGTGCATCGGTAACTTT
>NC_090884.1:875805-880805 GCF_036669925.1 Montipora capricornis | reverse complement strand
AGAGGGTACATCAAAATTATTCACATCATCTGGACGTGAAATGACATTCGCACGAGGGTTTTCTTTACACGTTTTCTCGGCCTTTGGTATTCAGCTCAAGCTAAAATTTACAAGTTTTATTTTCGAAATAAAGGCTTGGTGGTGAAATCAGCTAGTAAGACGTCATCACACATAAAGGCTATTGTCATTTAACCCTCGAACCTTGAACCAAGCCCCCTTCCCTTTTTCTCCTTCTTGGCCGACGGGAATGAGAGAACACCCTGGGAACGATATTCCGCAGTGTCGTGAATTGACATACGTTGTAAAGCTCTCTGATCAACGAGGTCGACCCCATGATTAATCGTGGATCGCATGCGTTGCCTCCTTGCTTGAATATCCTAAATCATTAAAAACTAAAATTTCAATGATTATGACCTTTACGATACTTGGATGAATCGCAACTCGTGCAGGTTTTGGGAGAGTCCTCGCACGTGAGACAGCTTGATGCGCATGCGCCACATTGTTTCTTTCCTGGCTTTCGGTAATAACCGTGTCCACACTCGGTAACGCACTCTTGTGTTGTATCCGGGCCAGTACATCGCACACCAGCGTCTTCGTCATGACTACAAGAATGGTTACCCCAACCATTGTGAAGACAATTTTCCAACTGCGTCTCGTTTCCATTGCATTTCAACTGTACAGAAAAAATGAGAGTTGACGATCAGCTTGGGTTCCGCAATGTTTTGCCTCGTAAAAGGGCACTAACATCGAAGGAAACGTGTCCATTCGATCCCGCATTACCGAGTTTCAATACATGATTCATCAAGTAACAAGTATTCACCATCTCGTTACCGGAGACGAAATGCTCGTCTCTAGAGTGGAGACACTCATCTGTCGTGCGAAAGGGAGGTTAATTTCTTTTGAGTGGTACTGTACGGCTTCCTATTAATTTTATGCTAAAAGTTCTGACCTCGCAACGCCAAAAAAAAAAAACGTGTACTCTACCAACTTTCACCAATTTTCTTTCGGCTATATAAAACACGAATTAGCGAGAGTATATTCAGATTGAATTTCGACACACTCTAATTTCTTATCTGTTTAAAAGTGCTGGCCGTAAAATAACTTCGGTTAATCCATCTATTGATGTTCAACGGTGCAAGTGCTGTACTGAGTTGCTGGGCAAATGACAAAAGGACCACTGAACAATCACAGTCCACGGCAGGATTCAAAGCTACGACCTCCGTAGTTAACACGATCGGAAGTTACATGCATGAAATGTTCCATTGACTGCACGCTCGACAATGTCAAATGCCTCAAATTGGTGATGTTAGATATTGTAACCAATCAGTTGTCCTTTCCGCCTTGCCAAGCAATAAGCAGCGAAACAATTTCAAAACTTGACCTCAAAAAAGAGCAAGCAAATCGGTCGAAAAAAGAACAAATACCATAGATAGCCAGATAGGCTGTAATTCTGATCCTCTTCCCAGAATTCCGTAACTCACTGCCTCTCCAGCATCACCAAGTAAAAGCTCCCGGCATACAACTTGGGCATCGTTGATGTCCCAGGAATCGTCGCAGATTGTTCCCCAGACTCCGTCGTGGTTAACTTCAACACGACCCTCAAAGTGACTGCTGCTGCTCACCAGCCTCAATCGCGTGACTGGAGGGCCTTTTGTTAGTTCATCTCCACATAATTTAACACACGATGATCCTGTAAAGAGATTAGGCTTAGCTACATATTTCCGGAATTTTTGGGGGGAAATTTAGGCATTGATTAAAAAGACAAGCGCAACTAGATTCATTTTGACAACGTTTCGACATCGTCCGATGTCATCGTCAGGCAATGAATTTTAATCGGATGAAGCATCCGATTAAAATTCATTGCCTGACGATGACATCGGACGATGTCGAAACGTTGTCAAAATGAATCTAGTTGCGTTTGTCTTTTTAATCAATTTTATCACAAGATCTAGACTTATTAATTTTAGACATCAAAAAGAATTTTAGAAGCTTTCGGGAATTTTAGAAAAAAATTTACAATTTCGAGAATTTTATTGCAATTTGAACTTTCACCTCACATGTTGGAAACTTTTCACAGGCAGAAACGTGACAAAACGTGTTTTTTTTTATTATTCCAATCTACCAGGAGAGGGGTCAGTCCGTTCATATCCATTCCTTATCAGCGGTTATTCACCAAAAGGAGTCCTGCAGTGCATCTAAGCAGCGGTTTCTCACAATAGTTTCGGAATCCGGATCTTTACTTGATAGCAAATATGGCAGACTTTGCACTATAAGGAACGAAATTTATAAGAATTTTCGGCAATTTTAGATAGTTTTTGGAGAATTTTAGACATTTCTAAAAGAATTTAAAAGCTTTTGTTGGGGAAATTCCGGAAAGAGAGATATACCGGACAGGGGAAAGTAGAGAGAACGAATGATCGTTGCGCATAAATTTTTGGCTCTTGGTGCCAAGAGCATTCCTTTATGCCATATAAATAATCCGCGCTTGCTTCATGCACCTTTCAAACCATTTCAGACTTGAGCGCGTAACACTGACTTGGATAGTGTAAGCAATTAAAGGGTAACTTGACGAGCTACGGGAATTTTCCTGTGAAATTCGTATGATTCACACGATAATTTTATATAATGCCCACATCAGAAGACACAAAAACAAGAAAGGTGGTTTTCTGGCCTACACCAATTATGGCCCACTTTTCTTCTGCAAGCAAACCTAAAGAACTGCTGAATGAAGGGGTAGTTTCTAAAGAAACTGTGGTGCTGCGTCGGTGGGGAAGTAGTATACAAAAATTTGGTTTTATCAACGGAGTTGATAATGTAAATTGGCCACCGTACAGAGATTCTAAAAGCTGACGTTTCGAGCGTTAGCCCTTCGTCAGAGCGAATCCAATTCGCTCTGACGAAGGGCTAACGCTCGAAACGCCAATTTACATTATCAACTCCGTTGATAAAACCAAATTTTTGTATACTAAAGAACTGCTGTCATGTCGTTTCTACGCGAAAGTCACGACTGCGCAATGTGACCGTAAACATTTATTATTCACGCTCCGGGAATACTTTTTTATTTTTATGCTTACCTTTTAGAAAAAGTAGCTCCTTGCAGCTTGAACAGTTGAAATTTGTTGGTCCATTGAAACAAGTCCTGCATTTGGTGGAACATTGCTGGCAGTTTCCGGATCGCGTGTTTCCATAGTTACCAGGGCCACAGTCGGGTACACAGTGATGGGTGGCAGAGCTGAACGTTCCACTGGGACATAACGATGCGCTCTCAACTAAAAATAGATATTTCAAACAAATTTAAATTGATATACAAAGGCTTTTTATAAGGGAAAGCAACGAGAATGGGACAATGACTGATTAGTCGGAATCTGCGATTCATTTCTCCGTTTTATTTTTTCCGTGTCATGAAAACTCTTGCCTGTCACTCCCCTGGTTAGTGGTGTCTTTGTGTATAGTCTTCTGTGCGTATTTTGTTAGGTTTGAGGGGGCTGGGGTAATTCGTAGATTTCTCTGGTGCACACAGGAGAACATTTAATTAACCTGCAATGGCGTCGAAAGTCATTGTAACGCGAATGGCGTTTTTAGACAAAATATACCCTCATGGAGCTCAAGATGGGTGAACAAGACAGGCGGTGAAAAATAAATATCTGGAATCTTTAAAGCGACGAGTAATGGTCTTCGACAACAATTTTATTTTGCGCCGTTGGATTTCAAGTGAGCTTTGTTTCTAATATATTACTAACTTGGTATTATAATTATATGCAACACCGAAATCAAATGGAAATATTTTATGGATTTAACAAACATTGAAGCATCACAGTGTTTATTGAAGTCGAATCTGAGTTGTCTGGCAACATAGTTACTTTTGTACTCAACTCTGCAAAGATGAAAAAAAAATTGAAAATGTGACAGTGAAGAATTATTTGAATGAAAGCTTGTTGTCTCTTTTGTGCTTCATTATTTACGGTCAAGGTTCTTTCGAAAAGGGTTTGATGTGAACTGTCAGAAATTTATTTAATTTCATATACTTTGTGACACGGATTGTGTGTCTTATTTGCACGCACGCAATTAAAATAGGAAGGGTTCACGAAAATAAACAGGTCTGTTGGAAGCGTGCTTGAGTTTCAACAAAATGAGCGCCAAAATCAGCAAAAAATTGTGACGCTGATGAATGATAAGGTAGCTGCTTACTTGGTGATAAATAACCTCGTCTTGGAGAGTAAAGTGATGACTTTGCAGAAACACTGGTTAACCTCAAGAGTTGGGCGATTGTGATCTTTGTGTTGAATTCGCACATTTCTTGTCAAACTTTAGAACACTTGAAAGAAAAAGAAAACTAACAAAAACAAAATCTCGGTATTTTGCCATCATTTTACACAGATGCCTCACTGTTTCGCGAGTAAACACGCCGCGGTAACTTGATCACGGCGCCCGCTTAATTCGATGTCACTTTCGATTTTGCGATTTACTTGTGCAGCCAAAAGTACAGTAACAAAATTCAACTTAGCAAAACTCTCCCAAAATGTTTTTCGCTGATGGTAACTTTTTGTATTCGTGGTTCAAATTAATGTTGTTTTCATGTCGTAAATTTTGTTGCTGCGGCAAAATATTTTATTCTCGATCGACCGTCGTGAAAACTTCCTTCTGCTCTTCCTAAAAACTGTGTATCAATATTTATTTACTTTTTCATCACAAAAATCTGTACCTTAATTGGTTTGCATTTTTGAGCGTTAAAATAGAGTTTTCGGTCCTTTGCTTCTGTTACAAAGTGGTATATTTTTTAGGTCACCTATCCAGATTCTAACCCCGCCGGACAGGGATCAACTTCAGTGAACTTTTGTATTACAAAGCTGTCGGATTCTCAGAGTACACGCTTAAATTTGTGGTGTAAAGAAGTTGTGAGGGAACTTGAAAATGATCAGCATGTCAGCCTAGAAGCCAATGTTTTCGATTCCCTTTTATTTTCTTCAATCTTTCTGGGTTAAGTACTTTGCTAGTAAACA
>NC_090884.1:835805-870805 GCF_036669925.1 Montipora capricornis | reverse complement strand
AAATTATGCAATTCTAACCTTTCTTTCAATTGCTCTCATCAACAACTCAAGTTAATATTTTAGTTCATTCTTACATAGAAGTTACTCAGCAACACACACTGAATGATGATGAAGTGAAGTGGGTCAATGCCAAATACGCGCCAGCAAATAAATTCTTAGAACAAATTTACATGTGGTAACAGTGTAACACAGACACATAAGAGAGTTATTGAGGACTCCGTAAAACATGCTCGCTTGATTAGCTTTGGAGCTTGGTGAACGATGCTAAGCCAACTCATGGCAAAGGCATTTAGGAAGTAGGTTAGCTTCCTTCCTTTGCGTTCGTAAGTGGTTTCCTGACCTTTAAGTGTAGTAGTTACCCTTCCACATGTCTAATCTTGCTTGTGTAAAACGTAACGTCGCACTTGAAAACCAACTATCGATTCTCCACGGCTGTACTGATCTACAATAATCGAGCAGAGACTTGTGGCCAGTCAGGGAAAGACGCCACATTAAATCGAGCTTTGCAACGTCGGAAGATTATATTTAGCTCGATAAGCTGATCGAGTGATATTCATTGATTTGCGCAATACTACCATCTATCTCAGACTTGTTGTTTTATAGTATGTCATACCTCGATCGGTTACGAAAGCCAGATTCACAAGGAAAAGCCATAGAATTTTATATCCAAAGACCACCAACATCGCCTTCGAGAACGTTTCCTTCCGCCGATAGATTAAGACTCCTGCAGTGAACTGAGTACAACTTTGAATAATTTTTAAGCGAATTTTTTTAGGGGGAGGGAGGGAGGGAATATGTGTGGGCTCTTATCAGTGGGATTTCAGCGATATTTCACCCGCAAAACATTTGCCGCTGTAAGCTAATCTTCCACCCTACATGTCCTGATTGCGTTCCAAATGGCATGAAACAGTAATCCACTCAGCCCCACTCAGTCGTCTTGGCTCAAAGATGATGAAAAGATCACCAACAAAAGCATTTAGTACAATGTTTCGCCGCGAACAGCGCAAAATTAACCAATCATTTCACTTATGCCTTGAGACTGGATCTTGTTTCCTGTTATCTTTTATCGTCGGGGAATGGGCTTAGTGCGCGGCTTTCGGAGTAAGAGGTTCCCGGTTCGATCTTTGGTGTTTTCAATGTCTGTTTCGACTTTCCTCTGATCCGCGTAGCTATAGCTTTAAATATCCTTAAAATGGACCGTCGGCTTCCATTGATACCCGTTTCGTAACTGAAGGGACTACTGGCGTTAAATAAATAAAGCGACTTTACCTTATTACTATTATTGTCCACACTATTGCGGTAAAACTCGTACATTTTTCGATACGTTTAGGCCTTGTGTCCACACTAAATCAGAATTTTCATGGGAAACGCGTCGATTTTAAAACGCTCTCGGAAGTGGATACAAATGAAAATGCATACAAAACAATACAAATACACAGGTCGCCCAAGGGAAACGTTTCTGTGACCTTTGTAACGTTACGTTGTAACTTGAGCGTGACGATCAGTTAAGCAATGACGTAAATTCTAAAGGTTTGTATGGGAATTCATCAACGTGTTTAGGAATCGAAAATAAAGAGCATGAATCGAACAAAAATGCCTTACCTTGTATTCTTGATACCTTATATCAGTGTTTTTGTGGTGTACTTTGGTCATTTCAAGGCGACTCCAGTGGGTTGTAGGTTTGCTGTTTTCCTCAAGAAAAACATGTTATTTACCAGAATTTACTCACTACATCGCTAGTAATTGTCACAGTACACATGATATATTTAATAATTATAAAACTGAACTACGGATATCAGATTTCAAGTATTTTCATTGGCTCACCGGACACAGGCTATCACTTCATATACCTGTTGTACCTAATATGGTCAAGGAAAGCGCGAGCCATAAAGCGAGCTGAAAACATTTTTGCAGCTTTGAGAAAAGAATGGCCGACAAAAGCCGTTTTGGACCGGAATTGACCGTGCCAGATAAATAAAATCAACATGGAAGAGTTGTCGATCCAGGGGTTTTTGATAAAACAATAATTATTCTACTCTGGCTTGCTGGATATAAAATTACTACAACCGACGAGGGCGTTATCTATCACTTCATATCCAGCGCGCCCTCGTAGAATAATTGTTAATTTAATATCCTCAGATTTTAGGGTTGCCTTTTCAGCTAGTATCTCCGAGATTTGCCTACCTAACCATGAAAATATGCACACAAAGGCCACACCACAACACCCCAGTTATATCCAGAAGCGCAGGTAATTGGAGGCAATCTAAATTTTAAAATCCCTCTCGAAGTGTCCTACGATTAGGGTCAGCGTTATGTTTAGCCCTATATACTCCTTCCCTTGTACTAGCGCATGGGTAAGTACGTTATGTATGGGGACATATATTGTACCGTATTCATCATACCTCATTATCGTCACAATGAGACAGAAAATGGCCGGTTATCGCCGGGTATTTCTTGTCATGTGTCAGATTCCAGTTCTTTTATAATGGGATCTCCACTGTATGATTCGAAATTTGTTATTTTCAAACACCCGTCGAATTGTTCACGTTATGAGCGCCAAAGCACAGAGCAAAAAGCCACTTCGTGTCGCCACGTTCAACGTTCTAGCTCCGTGCTACAACTGGATAAGGTAAGTGTACTGATATGGTCGGCCGGCGGTTGAAAATCAATTTTATACACATTTACCAGGAGTTTAAGTAGAAGCCGGCGGCTGCCGGCGGTACACAGCCTCCTAGTTGGCATATTACTGCCGTTTAATAATCTAACGCCAACTAAAAAGCCCGGGGGGGCTCCCATGTGAAAAGGGGAGGGATACTCGTCGGAAATTTAAAATTAAACTCCTTAAGGAGGCTTTTTTTGACCCTAAAAGAGACCATATTTAAACACGGATATATAAAAAATACAGTGACTTTTAATGATGGCGAAGACATTATCATCAAATACTTTCACGTACGTGAAGAAATAAGTGTAAATATACACTTCTTTATTTCTTTGTGTGCAACCCTAAAGGAGACCGTACCTTCACGGCTATATACATGTATGATTGCATTTTGCCCAGAACACCCTAAGTGAGCCCCTTCCCCCCTCCCCTGGGTTAAAAAGCGGGTTTATTCATTATTGTAAGCTAATTATAAATAATGTGTAAAGATCAACTATTCAGTGGTTAGCTGATCTAAGTGTCCGATTTTTGCAGTTCGTTGCAGCTAAATAAAATTTCTTTTACAAGGTGAACTTTATTGAAATGTCAAGTGTATCTAATGCTGAGGAAGTAATTTGGGACGCTGTACAAAATCAAGTCAAATTGTTCAACACATATCAAATCATGGGTTGGTTTTTGAGGAGATGGGGAAACCAGTGTACCTGGACAAAAACCTCATGAAGCAGAGTAGAGAACGAACAAACTCAACCACGTATGACGCAATGTCTGGGAATCGAACCTGGGCCATATTTTTACCACCACATTGATGGGATGTGACTGCACTCACCTCTGGGCCAGTCCTGCTCCCCTACAAGTGTTTTCCTTTGATTATTCATAATCTGATAAAGTGTCTTGCATTTAGTTCATGCTCAATGATGTGTGACATTATTATATCTCTGTGTTTATAGTTAGGTCAATGTGAAGGAGGGTTGTTCTAGACATTTACAATAATATATTATTACAAGCATTATTACAGTAGATGTTCCATATCATAGGATGGTGCCAATTAAGTTATGATTTTAAAGGAAAAGGAAAGGAACTGTATTTAAGGAGGCTCCCTAGAGTTTTAGGGCCGCATGCAAGCTGGGCACTAGTATGGCATGAAAAGCCTGAATTGCACGTTTTTCTGATTTTTTGTGTGATGAAATCTGTAAAATTAACTGCTAATTTTCTTGTGTTTCCTTTGGTAATTTTTTTTTAAATTGGCTCAGTTCTAACCACGCACAGTTCCTATCAAATACCTTATATTTGTTAAAATGTGTCAGAGCTAACCAAATATATTTAGAAAAAATGACAAATTGCAGAACATTCAAATTTGGTAAAACCATCTGAATGACCTTGACTTTTTACGGCTTCAAAATGTCAGGCAATATCATTTCCATAATGCAGCAAAGAATAAAAAAAAAATCGTGAAGGAAAGTATAAATATTAAGTAATTTAGGCCGAAAATAGGAATATATCTGCCAGTCATAAGATGTGATGTTGCCACGGTAATGGCCATAACCAAAAATTAAGGTATGAGGTACTTCTTCCAAAATTAGGAAAAAATCTGGGCTGACAAACTCTGTTACCAAAAGGGCATTGGAAAAAGGCCTTTATTTCCAATGATAGATTGGTCATCATTAGGCGATATGCCTGTAGCCTTGTCAGTTTGCATGTATACATTAACTATATTTGTACATTAAAATACCGGTATTTGAAGTAATCTGGAACCACTGTCTTTTTGAGTGCTAACCATTTCAGCAAGCTGCACTCTTAGATGTGCTGCTTAGTCACATTTGAATGCAGTGAGTATATTCATTCTGTGACTTACATGTAGTGGAATAGTGCAGCCAGGTTTGCATCATGCATGGTAGGGATGCACTGAAACAATCAGCGTGAATATCCTCAAAGGTAATTGGCTGTGGTAATAATATTAATAAAAAATTTACATAAATATTCGTATCCTTTTCTACAGTGGATGGTGGGGCAGAAGCGAAAGCTCTAAGCCGGATCTCTACTTACCAAGATTCCATGCCATTATTGAGCTTATAACCAGTCAGAAACCATGTATAGATGTCGTTTGTTTGCAAGAGTTTTGGTTCCATGACGATGTCATGGATCTTTTTGATTCGCAGCTAGATAAAAAGTAAGAAAAACATATATATATTATTCTGTTTCCATTTTAACTTCTGTTAAAACTCACCGTTGATTGGCTCATTTGCACCAATGCATTAATTTTGGAACATTGCATCAAAAGACCTTTTTGCAGATACAGGGGCCATTTTGATTTCTCTTGTTTCAAATAGCTATTATGGGATGCCCAGGGGGCAAATGGATATTGATTTGCCCCCTGAGCATCCCATAATATCTTTTGAAACAATAGAAATCAAAATGGCTGCAGTATCTGCAAAAAGGTCTATTAGCTGTTGTGATCAAGTGACTTCTATTTTTTCAATTTAATGAAACTGTGTAATCATGACTTTCTTTTGAGGTTGAATTGCAAAGGAATGGTTGTTTTATTCCCTTCAAGCTGTCAAAAGCTATTTCCCCTCCATGAACACATTGACCCCTGGGAGTAAGACTTGACAGATTTTACTCTGTCTAATGCTGACAGACGATTTTACTCATTGACTGGGAGCATCCTAGGGCATTTGAGGTGTCGATGGGTTATTAATATCATTTAGTATAAACACACCTGTAGGTGATTATACAAAATTACGCGCTCTCATTGGCTCGCTATCTCGGATTATCAGCCGATATAATCACCTTGACAGACAAAATGGCTGCCAGTTGTCGTTTTGCCACTGTAAGTGAAGATGATTTCATGTTGAAATGTTTTTTTTTTTCTCTTTTTTGAAATAATCACCTGTGTTTATACTTAAACAATTATTTGCCGAAGGCAAAGTGATTACCGTAAAGACTCGCAGATAAGCCGCACTCGCAGATAAGCCGCACCCCGAGTTTAGCAAATCAAATTTTGGAAAAAAAGTTTTTCGTGAAAAAAACTTGAAAGAAATCCAAAGTCGAGACCATGAAGTGTTCTGTCTTCATCCAAGGCAAACTCGCCAACAATGGATGGAAAAACACTTTAAAGTCTTACCCGTAATTTTAGCTCTTTAGTAGAATAAACATTATGTCCACCACTTATGACATATGATTGATATTATTCTGGTATCATTCACAGGTATATTAAGGCAGTTTTTCCATAGAATTTTGCGCGTAAATTCGTTGTTTTCTTGCATGTACTGTGTGAAGCTGTGTAACCAGGCATAATATCGGACGATGGAAGACTGGACACTGATATTCACAGCACCTTTCCCAAATGGTCTCTCAGATAAGCCGCACCTACGATTTTGATCGCAAATTTTTGGAAAAAAGGTGCGGCTTATCTGCGAGTCTTTACGGTATCGGTGAATATTCACCTCGACTTCGTCTCGGTGAATATTCACCGATAATCACTTCGCATTCGGCGAATAATAATATTGTTAAATAACCACTCTACATAAAGTTACTGTCAGTGGTTTTATTGGAAGCCACTTCTTGACTGACGTTTCTTACAATACACTTACAGTGTACTCCATTACCCCAAAACATTTTTTAATAATATTATTGTGAACAATGCATTGTTCATGACTCTCCTTTTAGGTACCGAATAGTAAAGCTAAAGAGAACAGGTTTTAAAATGGATGGCTTGGCCATTTTGGTTGATCGCTCTATCAAGTACGTAAGTTCACAGTGCTGAATAATCAATTTCATGAGTCATTTTCCATATACAGCTGTAGGTTGTAGCATAAATAGGTTGTCATTAAATATGCAGAGGCTGGATATTGCAGATTGAGTCTGCATGTATTGCCTTATTGAAACAAAAACTTATGTCATGTTGCAATAATTATTAAGAAATAGAAAACATTTACCGTGTTTCTATCGAGCTATAGAAACACAAGTGAATGTTTGGGAGAACGAGAAATGCTGTGGGAACACGAGCTGCAGGTGAGTGTTTCCACAGCTTTTTTGAGTTCTCCCAAACTTTCACGAGTGTTTCTATAACTCTATAGAAACACAGAGTACATGTTTTCTATTTGTTTTAGAAAACAATGTGACAAGAAAAAGGAAAACAACTTGTTAACTCTAATTATCAAAATGTAAATTCTCTTTGCTTGCGCCATCACTACGTCAACAGCTCGTGTTAGTTCTGTGTCTCCATCGAGTTATAGAAACACGATTTTTAACCAATCTGCACGCTTATTTTCTTAGGACTGTTTTCGAAGTATTTACATAATTTTAAAAAAGCCAGATGTAGTTTCTTGCCCAGGAAAGCAATAAAGAATGGTGCCATTGACAATGAGTGCAACTGATGTCAGGCTCACTGGAAAAAAAAGTGAAATTCATTTATGAAGTAAGACTTTGTCAGTGCTAGCCAGAGAATCAAGGACCTAAATTCTTGACCATTTAAATCCAAGGTCCAATGATATGCTAACTACTTCAATACGTTAATTTCTCCTATACCAAACTTTTCGCACATTCCATTTCAGCATCATGGCTGTGAGTCCCATACACTTCAATGACGTGAATCGCCGAGTGGCATTACTGGTCCACCTTCTTTTACCAGAAGATGGAGAGGTGTGTAAATTTTACGTAATAAATGAGATATTACATGTGTACAGCCAGGCGGCATCCAGCCACAGGACATTTATTTGTAAACATTATCATTTTAAGGTGGCTCAAAGCAGTTTCAACACTTTCAAGAGACCTTGTTATTAGATTTTGCAGGATTGACACTACAACACTTTATCACGTAACAGCAATGTTATGGTGCCATGTTAAACATCAATTATAGACCAAATGCATAAATGGCGGCCAAAAAAATATTCTTTTGTTTATGTGCTAATTAGCCTCACTAGCCTCGTTTGCATGGACAAAATACAAAAGAATTGTTGCTTGAGAGCAAAGCTAGTGAGTCTCATTAGCACATAAACAAAAGAATACATTTTTGGCCGCCATTTATGCATTCGGTCAATTGCTGAACAAGATGCAGTCATTTTTGTGACTTTCTAAGTTACCATGGCAACAGGAAAGCTTTTCAAAAACACGCTATATTTTGGCTTTAGTTGCTCATATCTGAAAAATGAACTTGGTGACCCCAATTTCTTATTGTACAGAAGCGATCAGCAGGCGAAGATGACTCTGCAAAGTTTTTAAAAATTCTGTGGAGCGGATTCAAAGCTACCTTTAATTTTGAATTATTTAAGGTGGCTCTGAATCCGATACACATAATTTTTTTAAACTTTGCAGAAAGTATCATTCTGGCATGCTGATTACAATCACCTTGTACATCTTGGTCACACCATAAAGAAGGTTTTACTGCAAGCTTTCATATCATTACATCATTCAATTCAAAGCACACACTGAATTATTGAGGTTACAGGGTAAAATAGGGTAAAAGTGACGTTACGAGAGGCAGAACGGGAATACTATAACCAGGAAATTTGTGAAAATAAGAACTGTGGGGCAATTAGGAAAACCTTTCGCAGCACTCTGATCAATCTAAGCAAGGCATTTGATAAAGCATATGCCATAGGACATTCCTTCTTAAGTTTCAAGGGCTGGGTGTGTCAAGTAATGCGTCAAAGTGGTTTGAAGACTGTTCAATGTCTACATGAATGACTTTACCCTCCGTTGTCAAGTTTTCAAGTGTCAAGTCATGTGTCGATGATACCAAGGTTTACCTTTCGTTCTCATTCATGGACATTGACTCCTTTGAGACCTTTGTCTTATTGCCGCCTGGTGCTGTACTAATAAGCTACTCATAAATCCTAGTGAAACCAAACTCATTTTGTTTGGAACACGACAGCTACTAAGTAAAATCCCAAATGTCAGAGTTCCTTTTCTTGGCCAAAACCTAGTTCCTGTACCTTCAGTCAATTATCTTGGTATCATACTAGACTCAAACCTTACATTTAATGAACATGTTAACTCATTGACTTCGTCCCTTATTACTACTCTGTGCCAGATAAGCAGAGTTAGACCTCTATTTTCTAAATCTGTACTTTTCACCATTTTGAATTGCTTGGTTTTTAGTAAGCTTTTTTATTGTTCACTGTATGGTTTGGTACTTTTAAGCAGAACATTGATAAATTACAACTTGTACAAAATTTTGCTGCTTGCATGTTAACTAATACTAGGAAGTTTGACCATATCTCACCAGTCCTGCGGGAACTGGGTCCTCTATCAAAAAACAGCTGTTCAGTTCATTGTATTATTCTATTTTCTCGTAAATAGGTAATCCTCATGACAACTCATTTAACCTATTGTTCAAATTACATTGATCAATATCTTCGTATGGTGAGTAAGCCATTTAAAGTGCCTATCACCTCAACACACTTTTCCACTTTATTTATTCTCCGAAATCGTCCCAAATACATGGTGTTGTTTATAGAACCTTTTGATTGAAATTTCACTTTTTTATTGGCTTTCAAAAACGGGAAAAGTGATCATACTTTGATCCATAACCGAGCAATGAAGGAGAATGGCTTTGATACCGGGTTGACGTCACAAATTAATTTGCATTGAGATAGTTCTTTGAAAACAACGATGCAAATTAATTTGTGACGTCAACCCGGTATCGAACCCATTCCCTTTCATTGCTCGGTTATTAATCACGGTATGACCACTTTTCCCGTTTTTCAAAACCAATGAAAGAGTGAAATTTCAATCTAAATGTTATAAAAACAACGCCATGTGTTTGGGATGATTTCGGAGAATAAATATATTGGAAAAGTGTGTTGAGGTGAAAGGCACTTTAAAAAGTAAATAAAATTTTGAAACGTATGGCATCACTTGTTGCACGTAGTGTTTATGTTTCAGTACACAGACGTGTCTAGAAATGCACCTTAGAGAAAATGCAGAAGGACAACTGATAACAAAAAAGTAAAAGACAAGAGAAATTCACCTTATTTATTGGAATAAAATGATAAGGTAAACAACTACGAACCTCGCCTTCCAGATCTCGCCGCAGCCTGGTAATTAAATGCAAATTATATTTTATCCAATTTCATAGCACACAATTAGAGAAAATGCAGAAGAACAACTGATAACAAAAATACACATTGTCTGATAAAAACAGTTGTGAACAATAGTTTGGTGAAATGCAACAGAGCAAAAGTACATTTGGTGGGGGGGCGGGGGGAGTGTGGGGCGTTGAGATCTAGAAGAAAACAAATAAACCATGCAAGCTAGTCCACTCAAAAACCAAGTTATAGGATTCATACTAAAATGGTGGAACTAATTAATGCTGATTGTGTGGAAAAGTCACAAAGAGTCTCCTTGCCCTTCTCCTTGGCGGTCAAATAACTTGTCTTCAGAAATATCACTTAATAATTATTGTCCTTTTAGTTGTCGTTGTTTTATGAAAGGTTAGCATGCATCTTATTAGCTGCATTCTAAACATACATGTAAACACTGCCACATTCTCTGCTCCAACAAGGCTCAAAGTGTTTGAGCTCCTGTTTTGTTTTTTCTAGTCGCAGATAAAGAAAGTAAAAAACGAGATTGAATCTTACCAGAAAAAGTAAGTAGATTATTTCAATTCACGTGTGTTTTTCAAACTTGTCAAAAGCAGTCAGCTTCTGATCAATCAACAAAAGTCGTTAATTTTACACACTGAACTTTTCAGTAACATCCATTTATAGAATGTTGCATTTTTCCTAGCAACTGAAATGACACCTACTTTGAAAACACTGCATAACGTTCTTGCATGCTGGTTTTTGATTACACTAGCAGGGCCGTAGCCAGAAAAAAAATATGACTGAGGCAATGTCCGTTGTTAAATTATCTTGGGAAGTATTTTAAGTGTTTATGATGAGTACATATTAAAGACAACACTAGAATCACGCTTTATTTTAAATTTCACGAAAAAATGACTGAGGCAAGTGCCTCGGTTTGCCTCATACTGGCTACGGCCCTGACTGGGGTCTTATATATTGCCAATTAAGGAAAAGCAGATTTGTTTGCAGATTTGCTTTGAGCCACTGGCGGACATTTCGCGCGACAAGACAGTGGTCTCCCAGATTTTTGAAGTAATCGTCTCTAATAGTGAAATGTCCAGACACGTTAAAAATGAAAGCATCTAAGTTTCGCTTGCCGTCCGTGGCTCTAAAACACGCTTTTTTTTTCGCGTAGCTGGACTTGATCACAGATCCTCTGGATCTCAAGTGGATGTGCCATAACAATTCTGTCCAGATGTCTCCAACAGAACAGAACGTCTTGATCTACTTCTTAGCATCCAAGCTCCGTTTTTGTTTTACTTTTTTCGTCTCTTCTTCCTGTTTCAGAAATAATTTAGAGCATGTTCCAGTGTTGTTAGCCGGGGATTTTAATGGCTGCCCAGAAGATGCTGTTTATAATCATGTTATAGAAAGTGGCTTTATGTCCTCGTACAAAACTGTCCACAACAGGGAGCCAGGTGTGACGCATAGAGTGTATAACGGCGAAGAGATTCTTGTAGATTATATTTTTTATAGGTGAGCTTCAATTTTATTTGTCAATCGGTTTTTTTTAAGGGTTTGGCCCAGCTGAAAAAGCAAAATATGTCTTCACGGCTTTGATACCTCTTAACTAACGGTTAGCGCTTACTGAGCTTCGAGCAAGTGCGGCGCGGCCCCTCATACCCTGACCCTGTTTAAGACAAATATCGCTGATTTTCCTACCCATTTTAAGACAGAATTCCGATTTTTGATACCCTGTTTAAGACATTTAACCCAGTTTAAGACAAAAATTGATAAATCGATACCCTGATTAAGACAAAAAATGATAAATTCGATACCCCGTTCAAGACAAAAATCCCGAAAAACATACTCTGGCTGGCCGCACGTCCCCATTAAGCCCTTAGAAGGGAGTACCCCCCCCCCCCAGGGGGTGCATGTAATAAAAAACTCGGCAAGTATGAATTTTGGCAATTTTCAAACCATTGCCTCATGCACAACTTTGATTAATAAGTTACGACTCTTTGTTTCAGAACTTCGTCTCCTAGCTCCCTCGTTCCAAGACAATCCATGGTATTGCCTGCAGAATACAGTGATAAAGTAAGAAAGTAACCGATACGTTGAACTTGTGTTAGGGCCACTCGAAATCGCCAAATCACCATTTCCTTTTCAATAGCCCATTTCCGAGTTGCTACATGTCTCAGTTTCAAAGCGAGTCCCGGTGCACAAACATTCAAATGGAAATGAGTTGCGTATTCTTATGCAAATCAAACTCATTTTCCTTACAATAGCTGAGCACCAAGACGCGCTTCGAAACCGAGGCAAACAGCAACTCGGAAATGGCCTATTTAAATTTAACATGAATTTACAACTGCGAAGTTACATACTTTTACATATAGAGATGGCCATACTTTTAATGCCTATTTCCATTTTTCTATTTGGATTCCCAAGAGTTCCTTAAGATTACTGGAGGGTGGGTGCACCCCACTCTGACTCTTATTGAGTCTAAAGATCTATTCGGAGATATTATTACTAGCCCTGAAAGAGAAAGTGAGCTACAAGAGTCTCTATACAACAATTACACCCAATCAAATTATTTTGCGATCAAGCAGTCTGGAAAGTTTCTTTTATGAGACGAAAAAACACCATGGATTTTCTATAATGCACTTTAACATGCGTAGCCTACCTAAAAATCTAACATCGTTGGAAGATATTATTTTGACCGTAAAAGGGACTCCGGAAATTATAGCTATGTCTGACACAAAATTGAAAGAAAAAAACATTTATAATACCGGGTTATGTCTTTTTGAATACTAATTCACCAACAAGTGCAGGAGGTGTCGGCCTGTGTATTTCTCAAGAATTAGGCTTCATTAGACGGTGGGACTTAGAACTATCAGATGACGGAATAGAATCGTGCTGGGTTAAAATTACTCGGAAAAAACAAAAGAACATAGTTGTCGGTTGTATTTATAGGCACCCATCCAAAGGTTGCCCAAATTTTCATAATGCACTTAAAGAGAAATTATGTAATTTAAACAATAAAGGTAAAGAGGTCTTTGTTTTAGGTGACATAAACATAAACTTATTTACAATAGAGACGACCAAACATCTGATTATCTTGACATGCTATTTAGCTCGGGTTATTTGCCACTGATCACTAAAGCTACACGTTTTACAGATCACACCACAACGCTGATTGACCACTTCTACACAAACGTGCCTCAAAAAGTAACAAAAGCAGGAATATGTTTAGCTGATATAACAGATCATTTACCCGTTTTCTGTACAGTGACAAACCTTTACGCCAAGAAACAAAACTTTTTAAGGACTTCTCTCGTTTTAACAAGGATATATTTTTAAGTGACCTTGAAGCTATAGAATTTAATAACCTGGTCGATGAAGATGTGAATCGAAGCATGAATAATGTAATCAATGCGCTACAATCCTTATCTGATAAACATGCACCTATGCGAAAATTATCAAACAAAAAAAGAAAACAGTCCGCTAAACCCTGGATATCTAACGCCATTCCGAAATCTATAAAACGAAGGCAACAACTTTTTAAAACTCACTTCCTTAGTAACGATCCTAATAAAGTAACCTATTACAAAACTTATAACAGCAAATTAAACCGAATTAAGGATGTAGCCAAAAAAAGAGTATTTTCAAGGACAATTTAGATTTAGGTGATTCCCTTGTTTTGCACCGCGCATCTCATACTGCGCATAACATTGCAACTCGGAGATGGCGGCGTTTCACCCCGGCCATCTGAAGAGAGGCAGTAAAGGCCGCTTTTTGCGTTTCAAGAGCTTTTAAGAGCAATCATGATAACTCTTCTCGGTTAAGAAGGTGTTGTTTTGGAACTCGCCCCAGTCCTTTCGCGGAAAATGATCATTTTGAAGCCCAAATTACCCCTTTGCCATGCATTATCATAGTGTTGCCAGGAAACAAGCACGGTGACCCCCCATTTTTTATAATTCTATTTACCCGTAATAGGTACGCGGAAAACATATTTTACGGAGAAAAAAAGTTGGATAGTATAAGTTGTAGTATTTACATATAAATGACGTGAAACTGCATTTGGAGCCAGACACTGAGTACAAGGTGGTGACTGTAGCGGTCCAATTTGCTTACATTTCTTTGCATATTGAGCAATTTCAAATCACTTTACTTAAAGATTATAGCCCGGACAAACAATTAAATTCAAGTTTTCGGTAATACTCAATAGTTTTTGCTACATAACAACAATTTTTCCGGTTGATCTAGTTTCGAACGCTTTTCGCGTAATTCGGTAAAAACGCTTAGAATAAAGGGCATACAGCGCGAAAAAAGGGACGGTGACCCCATCTTTGTATTACAGTCTAAAATGTCCTGTGTATGAATATCAATTGTGCCAACTTTGAAAAATGGATAGTACGTCATTTTCAAGGGAATTACCTTAAAAAGTGAAAATCTGAAAAGAACATGGAAACTAATCGGCATGATAATAAACTAGAAAAACGGTTGTGGGCAACCCCCAATTACAAAACTGATTCATAAAAATAGGTGTTACACCGATAAAGCTAGTATTGCGCATCAACTTAATACACATTTTATTAATATTGGTTGTGAACTTGCTGCCAAACTCCCGCCGAATAATGATGATGATGGCCCAATCGAATATATCAAACGTTCTTTCCGAGATAGTTTTACCTTCTGCAGTATCCTTGTCCATTGAGTTTACGATTTATTATTGGGAACAAACCTCAACAAATCAACTATCGAAGTACTTCGAAAGTTTATTAAACTAGCTTCAAGCTATATAAGTGAATGCCTAACCTTCATTTTTAACCAATCCTTACAACAGGGTGTCGTACCTGATATTTTGAAAATTTCTAAGGTTACAATTTGACAAAGGACGAGAGGTTACAGATCCTACTAATTTTCGCCCTATCTCAACGTTGTCAACGTTTACACAAATATTTGAAAAACTTATACACAAGCAGCTTATTAACTATATTGAGAAGCAGAAAATCCTCTTTCAGTTTCAATTTGGCTATAGAAAAGGACATTCAACCGTTGAAGCTATAACTGAAATCACAAATAGATTATGCTAAGAACAGTCATTGATAATAATTTATACACTTGTGGTGTTTTCTTAGCCTTTTCTAAAGCCTTTGATACTGTAAACCATATGATCTTGCTGAGAAAATTGGAAGCCTATGGAATGAGAGGGACTCTTTTAAACTGGTTTCAAAGCTATCTTTCGAATAGGAAACAGTATGTTGAGTTGGATGGAGTTAAGTCCCCCAAACAGACAATTTTATGTGGAATCCCACAAGGAAGCACACTAGGACCTCTGCTGTTTTTAATCTACATGAATGATTAAGTTTCAGATTTTTTCAAAATCGTTGCGGATGATACAAATGTATTTGCATCCGCAAGGGATCTTAAATCACTCGAACACTTAATGAACTCTGAACTAGCCAAAGTGAAAAGATGGTGCGATGTTAACAAGCTGTCTATCAATAGGGGTAAAACAAACTTCATAATGATCAAATCCACAAAAAAAAAGGATATCCCAATAAACCTTAACATAAGAAATAGCGACGGCTCCTCTTATTCGTTAGAACGTAAGCAATGTATAAAATACCGAGGTATTATGATTGACGAGTCTTTAGGCTGGAAACACCACATCTCTTTTGTCTGTTCCCGTGTATCTGGAAACATGAACCCAATCAGTCGTGCCTCGCGCGTGCACATTTTCCCGCGCTTTGTGTCGGCTACGTGTGATTACTTCGAGTTTTGATTGGTTTGCCGGATTGTCTCAGTTTTTTTTGATTGGCCAACGTAATTACTTTGGTTTTGGTTTACGACACTCGATTGAAACTCGCTCTATGCTCACGTTCGAATTAGGATGTTTATTAGGACGGAAACATCATATGCTCCCCCTCACATATTGCGGAACCTACATTTCGTCCCCTTGAACGCACTTCACAATTAATGATTACTCTGAGTGAAATTTAACTCGGCACATTCGTGTCATGACGAAATTAAACTTCTTTGGTTTTCGAAGGCTCGGCAAATACGTTCTTATTTTGCATGGAAAAAGAGCAGTTAGGATTTTCGTAGACACAGCAGTCTGCGTAAGAGTCTCCAGTCCGTAGACCTTCTGCAACTTAAAGAAACTAAACACAAACCATTTGCGCAGCTTTTTAAAATAATGCATTTATTGGGTAAATGGCTATAATGGAGCTTTAGACGCAACTTTATTTTGCGTATGCTAAAACTGATTCGCAGTTTGGCGCACGACTCATAATTTTCCTCGATTTCTTTTCTTCCTTTTGTTTTAGGAATGGCCAAAAGAATTTACTTTATCAGACCACAGAATGATCATGACAGAATTTGAGCTCCATTCACAAGATTCCAATCAACAGACGTGAATTGACAATGTTTCGTCATATCTGTTTTTTTAAATCTACAGTTAATTGAAGTGTTGCTATCAACTTGTAAATAGATAAAGCACTCTGTCAGTTCTTCAACTTGTTAGTTAGTTTCAACACGGACGGTGGGGGTTGAAGCGATCGGAAAATCTCTGCACCTTATACACTTTAAGTTTCCTTTTTGTACGAGTTGTTGTTATACAAGCGATAGAGAAATAAGAACACGATTGCTTTAAGGACTTTTAACCCCGCCTATCACCTTGCAAGACAGCCTGATTCAGTGCAACCTGCGAGTGAAATTAGAGATAATTGAAAAATCTCTGTGAAAGTGATCATTGTAGTTCTTATGAAGCAAATGAATTTTTTTCTACTCCCAAATGCTGTTCAAGGCCGATATTCGGTAAAACTCTATATTAGAAGAAGTCAATCTTGAAAAACAAAAATAAGGAAAGGAAACTTTCACCAAAACGTTGAAAACATGAAACAAAAGTTTACGCTAATCCTGGATTAAGTTAATCGGCTTTCGAACAACGGGGCCCATGTAGGGGTAAAATGCAGACTATAAGGTTATAATGTAACTGTTGAAAAAGCCCAAACCCTTTGGAAGTGCTAACCTTAGGCCTATAATTAGGCAAAAGCAATATCGAGGCTTAACTGTTTGGGCTTTTCCAACCATTATAACCTTGGTCTTCATTTTATCCCTGGTCTGCAGTTTACACTGACCAACTCGAAATCCAACTCGAAATCCTAACTCGGTAAATAGGCAACCTCGTTGTTAGGAGCCTGTTGACCACACCACCACTAGTTCCTGTCCTCAGAGAAATATTGCCTTCCAAATTGCAGCAAAGAGGAGTTCTGTCTTGTGTGTTTTGCATAATCTGCTATATACATAAGATATCATTCGTATACGCTATCTCGTATATTTTCTCAAATACTTCACGTCTTCGAGCTCAGTCACTAGAGCATTGTGCAGCCAGCGAAATGGCATTGTCATGGGTCAAGCCAGGCCGGATTTTTTCGGTCTTCTTTGCCTTTTCTAATAGGCGATGATCATAATTCTCATTAAAACTCATCGACAATCCTGGTCAAAACTGTTGGTACAATTTATGAGGGCCGTACGCGATGGTGCGAGCAGGGCCGGAAAAAGCCATCCGGCCCTGCTAGGATCGCGTACGACCCTCATACGGGGATAGTTTTGCAATGTAAGCGCGCGTGAGAATTGCCGAGAGTCGCTGTTAATGGTAAATGGAATATTTAGAAAACCGTTAAAGACTCTTTCTACTACTTCTTCCTCCATTTAATCTGTTTGCAACTGGATCGCTTCAAAAAATTCTCTTCGCCAGCCAATATTCGTCATACAGTCGTGCTAGTTGGACATCGAAAAATGAGCCAACAAAACACCTAGAATTTCAATTTAACTTGACACTCTCTTTAAACCTCCTTGGCCGCTCAGTCATATTATACCACAGTGAGATAAGGGCCAGGTCTTGAACATACTGAGTCCGTGGGCAGATATGTTAAAACTAACGTTAAATTAATTGCGAAGACCGGCAGATTGAAGGCCGCTACGGCCCCCAAAGGCAAGAAAGTTAAAAATAACGAACGAAACCCCTTCATGTGTAATGTCTCATTATTAAATAAATTTCAATTTTTTTCCTCCGCAAGCTGTCTAACGATGAATGCAGTCTAGCAATAAAGGCACTGTTTGAGGGAAAAACTTACAAGTATATTGTGTAGGTGCCGCTGAATACAGCAAACTATTCTCTGCTTATCATTGGTTGAACTATCCTGGCGCGCCGGTTAAGCCAAAATTTTAGTCGGCTAGAGAGGCAGGAAGGTTAAATGAAGGCAAAAAAGTTTTAAGATTCGTTACCGTTTTTCTAAATATTCCATGTGCATTAACGACGATTCTCGCCAATGCTTTGGTCTTGGCAGCTATTTGGAACACTCCATCCTCCATCCTTGTATTGTGCTACTTATGTTCTCATGTTTAGCCTTGCCGCGAATGACTGATCTTGGAGTCGGTCTAATTTCTCAACCATCGGAAATATTTTTTTGGATAGCCTCTACTAAACATGAAGATGACAGTTTAACAATGAGAATACATCTCGCCATATCGGGGTCTTTGGTAGGTGTGTCACTTTTAACAGTCACCTTAATTGGGGTAGACCGATATCTTGCCCTAAAGTTGATAAAGTTACATCTACGGTAAAAGGAATTAATCACGACCAGAAGAGCCATTTGCACGGCGGTTGTCATCTGGGTCTCTTCCATTTCCACGTTCACTGGCACCTTGATTATTTTAAAGCAGCCACTTCGTGCTTTTAAGACAATTACATGTCCGAACATTGTCGCGTGTTTCATTATTAATACTTTTGTTTACCACTGAACTCAAGTTTACCGGGTTTGCCTGCTTCACCATGTCCAAATTCAAGATCAAACGGTTTTTCGTTAAGATTCTGGCCTGTATCAGCGAGCTGTCAACGATGCTGGAATCAGAAAATCCGTTAAAACTATCTTCTTTTACTTGCGTTCGTCGTGAATTATTTTCCATTCTTTTTCTCTACAGGCATTCCAGTCCCAACTATTATGCCACCTATAATAAAGTTCACTACAACTTTCGTTTTTGTTAATTCATCGGTCAATCCAGCTTTAATGTACTTTCAGTTATCTGACCTTCGCTTAGCTATTAAGCGAATTTTGAAGCAAGTGTTCAGTCGCCCACAGTAAACATGTCAATGACTTTTGGAACATAGCGTTTGGTTTTGGCAAACCCTCAAAGTACTTGCGGACCCGTGTCAGTAGAAGAACCAAAAAGCTCACCAACATCGTCCCAAAACGACGCTTTTATATTATTGGTCTCCACCGAAAACGGCGACCTCTGGCCCGTTCCAAAATTCAGAGTAACTTTTTTCAGTCATTTCTATTTTCAAACACTGGGTTGTATATTTGAAGCATTTAAAATTTGGGAATTTCATAGTAAGGTTTATTTACACATGCACATTTTTATTTCCTAACATATTTTATGTGGATGGGAGGTCTTGGCAGATTTCCCTGAAAACAAACCAATGTTAGAGGGGTTCACAGTCTAAATAAAAACACTTTGATGGATAGGTAAAGAGTACAATGTACAAAGTAGGGAGGGAGTAGCGGGAAAGGCTGAGGGGATGAGATGCAAGACAGTGTGGTTGACCTTTTGGGGAAAGCAGCAAAGCTTACACATGTACGCATTGCGTACCTATTTTTTTTATATTTGTTAGTCCGCTTACCACTTTCCGTCAATAAAAATATAAGCCTTAAAGCGTTCGACAACAAAACATATAGGGCGTTTGAGGTGTTTTTTTTATTTCCATGGTGACTTATTGTGTCACACCAATCAGTGCATCTTCAGAAGTAATTTCTGGTGTTTCATACTGTACCATAACAAAGCCTTTTACCATTTGCATACTGGGAAGAAAGAAAGAGAAATAGTTCCAATGAGACTGTCACAAAAGTAAGCAAATGGACATGGAAAAAATAACGTCTTACCATGTGAAGGCAGCTGCCAAAAAGTAGTATCAAACAAGTCACTGTACATTTCCCACTACTGACTAGGGTGCAATGAGGCCTTCAATACAGTGTAGTTTCCACTTTCCACCCTCTCCCCTCTTACCTACATATAAGATGCTACCATTGCAAGACTATGGACAAAAGTTGGAGAAACAAATTATTGCCAGTAGCAGTTTTAAGTAAGAAATGCAATCATTCAGAGTCGTCTCAGGAATTTTGCCACTGGTTTTAACTTGCATGAGAATCTTTAGCTTCAAGTAATTTCCCTAACTGACTTACTTGGAGTATGAGCTAGACTCAAGGTGACCATTAGAAAATGTGAAGTAACTTCTCTATATTTTCAACCAGAAAAGTTCAACTTTCTTTCTTTTAATCACACCCCACAAGTCTTCACAATGCTTAAGTTAGATAGATACCGGTACACTTGGTGAAAAACCATAATAAGTCCAATAATATTATTTGCCTCATTACATATTGGGGCTTTATTGCATGTCATTGAAGACTATTTATATGTAATATCAGAGCTCTCAAGTCTTAAGTTTTTAAAGCATGAGATGCTTGCTGGAGATTGCATCAGGCACAAGTGTCCTGTGTTTCTTGTGCCGGAGGCACCAAACATTTCTCGGGGGCTCCAGGGGCATGCTCCCCCAGATTTTTTTTTGAAATTTGCACTTCTCAGATCACTGGAAATTCACCGTCGAGTCCGCCATTTTGTTTCTTTCATGCTGCTTGCTAAGAGAGCCCATGTTATTATGGTCAGCCTGAGCTAACATATCGGCCTATAATTCATATATCAACGGGTGAAAGTCCTGAAGAAACAAGAAAATTGGTCACACACAAACAGATTGAACATTGGCCGAAGTTCACTGCCAGTGAAGGAACGAATTCGAAATTCATGAGCACTTCTGAAAGCTTAAAAGGTAGTTACCTTCGAGAAAAGTGCCAATGAGTGAGAAATGCTCGTGTCGGCGTGAGACCGTGAGATTACATCGAAATGCGTGAGATTCAAACTCAATATGTGAGACTTGAGAGCTCTGTAATATTATCCAAGGTACAAATTAATGTATGTGAATATGAAATTAATGCTTTCCACAGACTTGACATTTAGGTCCAATGCAGTATTTAACTTGAACTGCCCCTGACCTCTTCTGACCACCGCATATTCTGCATTTTCTCCTTTTTCGGCTTGGCACAAGAAATGTAAATATTAAAGTTAACAAAGTTAGAAAAAAGCTGTTTCATGCCCAGCTAATAGGTGGCATAGGTCTTTCCCTGGGATAGTCATTGAACCATGCCAGTTTTGAAATATTGATACACTAATATTATCGGTAGCAATCTCTTTAATTCTAAAGGCTGTAGTTGACAAATATTGCTCTCCTAAATAGAGAGATATTTACTCAACTTAAAGTAGATTAAATGTTAATCGAATCAACTTCTTTCTTTTGTTTTAAATAAACAAAAGACATGGCCACTCAGATCACTTGTGCTTTCTATGTTGATACTGAATTAAAAAAAAATACAATTGTACATACATACTTATCCTTAATCTTATCTTCTTCAGAATTCTCAATTCGATTTTAAATAATTATTATTGTTCTTGTCTTAGAATAACAATGTTGTTCCTTCATTTAGATGTCTGAATAAACAATAATAAAAAACAAAACACCTACTACAAAACTATTAATGTTTATAATTAGTGATAATTATTTTTAACTCATTAAATTGCAAAAGATCAAATGAATATACATATATCATTAAACTGTCCCTGGGAAGATTTGACGTACATAATTATTTAATAAACAATATTTAACTACAAGTAGCATGAGAAGGATTACAACAAATAATCAGTGTTCTTATTATTCAGCATAACATTGAAATAATAATAATAATAATAATAATAATAATAATAATAATAATAATAATAATAATATAAAATTATCCCTTGGGTAATTGTCATAACAAAATTAGAGATTTTTTCAGTTTGTTTCATTGTCAGATGGACAAAAACATTGACAATATCAACTGGTTTTCATGCATTCCCTTGATAATGAATTATTCCTGTGTGGTGAAGAAGTACAAACAAAACCTTGATGGAGTATGATGTGTTCCTCAATCCCATTGACAAATAAAATCGTCTGGCATAAGACAAAGTAAAATCTGTAAGTGCCACATTAGGGGAGAAAAGGTTAATTGGCCATACCTATAAAAATGATCTAAAAATTTATAGTTCCTGAAGAAATCCCTTTGTAAGTTCACACACTGCCACATCAACAGGTGTCTCTCCTGCTTCATTTTTAATATTGAAGTTTGCACCATTTTGATGAAACCAGTCAAAATAAATCTTTCCTCCATTCTCTTTAAAATCCTTCGGCACCACAGCCAGGTGTGAGTCAACAGTAGCAAGAACATGGAGGGCAGAATTTCCTGCTTTGTTGCAGAAATTTATGTCAACCCCGCACTGCAACAACAGTTGAAGAACTTTCAAGTTTGGCACATGAAAAATACTGTTCATAGACACCTTATTGTGAACTTCTAAGATTGAATCCCAAACAGCAAGATGAAGCATGTCTGATCCCTCTGAATTGCTTAAGTTGAGATCAACAATTGATTTGATCATTTCAAACCTTCTCTTTGCCTCGTGGTCGTTGTGGATCTTAACATTGCTTAAGATGCAAATAAAATAAAAGGCTTTTAGCATGTCTCTATCAAAAGACCACTCAAACTCCTGCAGCTCGAAATGAGATCCATACAGCTTTTCCTTTTTCACTTGAAGATGAGCTAGCCAAGCAATCAAAAACTCTTGTGCTACTTCAAGGTCGGCAATCATCAGTTCAGCTTCATTTTCAATCATGTAAGCAGCAAGGTCAATGAAGCGTCTTAAGATATCTCTACTCTGTGGAGAAGATACCAATTTAAATGACAATGCATGGGAATAGAAATGAATAGCTGATTTGAAATCGCCTCCATGGGCCAACAACACTGCTTCATTGATTAGCGGCTGAAGAATTTCAGCTGATTGAAGAGTGCCAAGAACTCTATCACGGATTATGAACCCTTCCATCATAATAGCTTCTTCATTATTATTAGTGCTTAAAGCTTCAACTTCTTCTATGCTCTGGCTTTCCATCTGATTGTTATATATTTCTAAACGAGACTTTACTCCTGACTTGATGATGCTATTTGGAGGGTTGAAACGCTCTTTCATTGCCTGCAACATGAGCTGGTAACCATGTTGGATATCTGAATTGTCAGTTTCATCATCATACTCTTCAAATCCCTCGCTGAAGTACTCAATGCTTTCTGTGTTGATGCTTGTGACATGTGAGGCTCCAAGTAGTTCCAATGCATGGACCTTCTGTTCTCTGCTGCAACCAGGCAGTGAAAGAACATAATCTACCACTTCGTCTTGGCATCTACAGCAAGCTCTGTCCAAAGGGGTCAGCCCGTCTGCATCAACAGGATTAACATGAGCTCCATTTTCAATCAACACCTTAACTGTTTCTAAACACCCCATCTCTGCTGCCAAGTGCAAAGCAGTGGTGCCATGCACATTTTGAACACTTGGATCTGCACCATTCTCAAGCAGGTAAATAACAAGGGATGGGTCCTTAAACCCTGATAGAGATGCAGCAATCAGGGGGGTGTTGCCGTCTCGACCACATTCTGTGACATTTGCTCCATTCTCAACCAGGACCTTAACAAGTTCAAGCTGAATTGGAATGTCAGGTTTGCCGAGCAGTACTTGACGTGATCTGTTTGAATTAAAATACTGACATGCCATGAACAGTGGGCTAGATCCTCCCTTGGATTTGTGATTAATGTTGGCTCCATGGCTTATTAGCAGTTTCACAATGTCAATTTTAGCCCATGCTGCAGCACACCACAAGGCACTGACCCCTTCGCCAACCTCATAGCCGAAGCCACTTGGCATGACACTTGTCTCTGCGTTAACACCCACCAACACTGTCTTCTGCTGCTCAACGTCAACCAGATGCTCCTCAATCATGCTTCTGACAAGATTCACGTGACCACACACAACAGCCAAAAAGGAAGAGGCTAAATTCTTCTCCTTTGTGTGGATAGCCAAGTTTGGTCTTCAGAAGTTGCTTTCGTTCATCAAAACTCAGGCTATGCTTTTCAAACAATGGAGTCAGTGGTTGCCCCGCGATCACGGCGTCGATTGCTTCGCGTTCCAGCTGAGTTCGCTGACTTTTGTAGTCAAAGGTCTTGATGTGATTAGAGTACTCAAGACTTATCATTTTCGCACGGTGTGGCAGAGTTAAGCTAGAGTCGTACGTACGAAACAAACTTCCTCCACGTAGCCAATATTCTCATTGCAATGCAAATCTGCCAATGCCAATATTTCATTTACAATGCAAATCAATAAGATCAGTCGATATGCTTCACAATGCATGTCATGCGACTTCGGGCAATTTAATTCCCTACTCCTCCCCCAGCAAAAAACTGTGAATTGATACTACGTACTTGGTATCCACGCCTCAATTTTTGTTGTTCTCTGGATCCTCGTGGTATTTTACCCATTCACTGGTTTTTGCGTGGTGAAAAATCGCTTCTTTGAGCTGGGAGAAGCTGCAGAGAATATGACAATATTCTGAAGAACGAAACCATGCACTTTGAAATGTGGTAGAGGTACGCTTACTCGATAAGGTTGATTGAAGAAAATATCGAAATAGCAAAGGAACATGTTTTCGTATTTACAAAGAGCGCTATCTTATTTAAGACTTACCAGTGACTTAACGTTCGTTGTATATCTATTGTCCCTTGAATTTTACAACATTTTATCAACATTAATATCAACATAAAATTTATATTGCCGTGAGGAAAACTTTTGTCTGATTTGTGCGAAATTTGACTGATCTTTCCGGTGTGTTGTTGAATATCTTTGGCAGCTATCATCTCGAAATTTCCGTTTCATTTACTACAATTTTCTAGTTCTAATGTATGCACCAGCATATCCAAAGCTGATCATACTACATTAATACTTGATACTGGGGCAGGGGTATACCCTGCATACGAGCAGATCTACAGTGGATATAAAAGCAATAGACCTTTTTCGCTTGTACATTTTGTTTTCCCAATACAGGTCATGTGATAATACTCAGGAGGTTTGGTCCTTTGTTTTGTTCATTAAAACATATTCATGCTTACATGCACTCTTTTTAATGAACAAAACAAAGGACCAAACCTCCTGAGTATTATCACATGATCTGTATTGGGAAAACAAAATGTACCAGCAAGAAAAGTCTATTGGATAACCACACAAAGCTTACGTTACAGTGCTTTGCATTAATTTTGTTACAGCCTTCAGCTTTCAATCGCGTTATTCCTGAAGCTTTCAAATTTCCATGTGTAAAGAATATTGGCATAAATAGTGCTTTTGCGGAAACAGAACTTTGTTGGAACGAAACGTAAAAGATGTTTAGCTTAGCATTTATGTTTATGTTACAGTTACGTATAGTACTGAGTCTATTTTGCAAATTTTGCCGTGGAAAATGAGATGAAGAAGATAGCCAAGATTTCCCTGCTAAAAGCCGTAACAAACAATTATCAACAATTAATTTTCTCAGACTTTTCTCTGTGCATTGTAATACAGAGAGTTGCGGTTAGGGCCACATTCAACTTGTTAAAACAAGTCCAATGTGGTTCAGCCTTGTCTGTGTACTCTTATTGACAATGGTATTTGTCATCACAGTCACGAGTGGTCAAAATGTTGTGTGCCACGTGAGTCCACAACATTATTATTTCAGAGCATGACCAGGATTATGACACAAAGAAAGAGCAAGCATTGTCTATAACTTTCTCACAATCTGATTGGTTTATTTCCCAAAATGAGCATTTTTGATTGGCAATTACAATTGTCTGACACATCGACGCAAGCATGACGCAAGCAGCATTGTCTAGACTTGTATTGAAGACATAAGATTAGCCAATCAGATTGCAAGATTGTGGTAAAAAGGGTAATTCATGCAGAACTTTACGATCTCATGTACTAGAATTACAGTAGTTTCACCACATAGCAAGTTAGCCCCCTCGAAGTTCACCCCACATATAACTGAGTCTGCCCTCTAGTTACCCAATTTTGCCACCAAAATGGATAGAATTTGCCCCAGGCCTTGCGCATGGTATTGGTTGTCAAACGTTAATTACTGACAATACCTGACTTTTATAGCTGCCATTTCTTTGTTACAATTAAGTATTTATCTGGAATAATACCGAAAGCAAATGAGTAAAGTCGAGATTGAGGTTGTGATAGTTGCTATTAAAGTGGATAAACTCGAATGGCACGCTTTTCACCTTTTATACACAGTGATGGATCAAAAAGTTCATGTTGACCTCCTTTTCATTAGTTAAATTTTTGGTCATAAAATTTAAGCTTACTAATTTAAAGCAATTTTAAGCTTATTTAAGCAATAATTATTACTGAATTATGAAGCAATTTCAAGCCCTGCAGTATCGTACTTAATGAAAGAGTTAGCAATTCATAGAATGAAGTTCTTACGGCTGTAAATGTAAACAATGATAATGTTTGTATGATCCTAGTGGATAGTGGTCGTTAACTTTTAACCCCCCATTTCTTTATCAAATTGTAGCATGGCTCAAAATAATATGCAGGTTATCACATTGCATTCTTGTCAAACTT
Organism: Montipora capricornis; assembly: GCF_036669925.1. Taxonomy (NCBI): domain Eukaryota; kingdom Metazoa; phylum Cnidaria; class Anthozoa; order Scleractinia; family Acroporidae; genus Montipora; species Montipora capricornis. The sequence goes on along the minus strand of NC_090884.1, from coordinate 844,510 downwards.
TAATTTTTGTGCTTTCAGATGATGCATCAAGATTATGGTTGACCGTGAGAAGCCCCAGCGTGTTGGCGACTACTTTGTTGTCGCTGGCCTGGGAAATGGCAACTCCAATGATGCTATCCAATTTGATGAAGACAGAAATCTTTCGGAACCGATAACTGATGTAACTGTGATATTTAAAAGTTTGGGAGAAAAACCTCCCAAAGGATACACATGCATTGAGGAAACACCAGCAGGCTTCCCTGCTAATCTTAACCATGGATCCATTCGACAGCCATCTTGCTTTCTGTGCATTCGTCGAGGAACAGACAAGCCACCTCTCACTGACATTGGGTAGGAAAAAATAACACAATTTTTTATTTGCTGGTTGCTCGCTATAAAGAAAATAAATCGGAATCCTCATCCATTCCTGTAATTACAATTCTTTTTAGAGTTGATTGGCTCACAGGTCACTCTAGAATTTCTGGTAATTTAACCTCCATGATGACTCACTCTTATGAAACACCACACATAACATCAGCTTTTGAAATTTCTGTTCAGCAGCCAGTTAACCTATGGTATCAGTTTTAGGGGTGGGGGGAGGGTGGGACTTAGCTACAGAAAGACTGTGTTGCTAAGGAAGCTTTTTAGTCAAGAGCCCTTGACTAAGGGCTACCAAAAGGTTGCATGGATTGTTCTTTGATGTAACTATTTCAATGGGATTCTGATGTCACTTCAATCAGGAGGCACATGTGCAACTAGTCCCAGTCCTCTGCAGTGTGTGTCAGTGAAAAACATGTAAAAACTTTCAGGAAACAAAAGGAAGAGGTGGCTTTTTTTGTAAACTGTAGCATGGAATTATTTTCTATTTGGACAAAAAATAGAACTGATATTTTGAAAAGTGTTTTACTTCAGTTTTCAGAAGAAAGAGATCACGATTTTGAAATTTGTGAAATTAAACAACAGGATGTCTCTTCTGAAGTGTGAGTCACTGCAATTGATGTAAAATGTAATTTTACCTAACAAATAAATGCAAATGAGGGGAAACTGATAAATAATTATAGTGAAAGAGCTCCTGGAGGGGGGACTGGAAACTAGACATTTCAAAGGCCTTTTTCTCAAAAACTAGCTGTATGCACCCACCTTAAAATTTCAGGATTTTCTTAACAAGTGAAAATAATCATGTATAGAAATAAATAGTTAAATCTGTCAGACAGGTTTTTTGCAAGTGGCAAAAATGTTGATTTTCGTCTATTTTGATAACAACTGAAAAACTGTCTAATCTTTTTAAAAAATTGTTGATGGTTTAATCTTCATGTTGTTTACTACCGTATTTACCCGTGTATAAGTCGACCTTTTATGGCCTCAAAAGAAGCTCCAAAAATTACCCTCGACTTATACACGGGTCAAAGATTTTGAGCCAAGTTCCAGCTAAGTAATTTATTCAAAATTAACATAATAATGTTGTCTTGGGCATAACGAACGCAGTGGACAAAAGCCGACGTACATTGTAAAAGACTTCAAAATAAATTACAAAAGACTTCAAAACGAATGTGAGCAATTCCAGTTGAAATAAAAAAGGATTTGTCCAGCTCTAAATGTTGAAGATACTCACAAGCACAAATACGAAATAGACACTGGAAATTTTCGTTTTCCAAAGGCGGAAAGCTCTACAAGGCATTTCTGTTTCTTCGAATAAAACACGATCGTTCAACGGCTTAGTAACCTGGCACAATACCTCGTGTTTGCATGCAAGCACTGTTACTCGTGTTTGCGTAAAAATGCTGGTTGGTAAAGGTTGTTTTTTATTCTTTATACAAACCTGGCAGATTTAAATGCTTTTGCAAACTTCGTATTGTTTGGTTTATGAGTTTTGTTTTGTTTGTCATTTGAGAAATTGTAAGTCAAGGACCAATTAAACCTTGCACATTTTCGCATCGTTCGCAAGTTATTTTCAAAGATTGACTCCTGCTTCTCTGATGTTGCATTGTGCTTATCCTCTAAAGCCCTTTATCCTTGAACAACGAAACAGGTGAGTTTGAGGTTTACATGTTCGATTTTCAGAGAACTTTTTCGAAACTGAAGGACAAAACGCCTGCATATACAACAGCTAGCGCTGCTGAACAACAAAACTATTAAGCGCTTGAGGCCCTGATTTTTTTGTGTATCCATATTTCCAGAAATCGAAGAATACAAGATTAGTGTCCCATGAACATTTGACAAAAAAATTAAGAAATTGCGTTTTTTGCCATCAAAAATGGGGGGTCGACTTATACATGGGATCGACTTATACACGGGTAAATACGGTAATTCCCAAAATTTTAACCCTGGTCGTATGCTAGGTTGTACGAAAAAGCCCTTTGAAATGTCTAGTTTCCAGTCCCCCTCCAGGAGCTTGGTCACTATAATTACGGTAGCATTTTCCCCTGATTTACATAAATTACATTTTACATCAACTGCAGTGACTAACACTTCAAAAAGAGACATCCTGTTGCTTTAATCCTTTCACTCCCAAGAGTGACAATTACAGATTTTACTCTGTTCAACGCCAGACGATTTTACTCGTCAATGGGGAACCCCACGGGAGTGAAAGGGGTAATTTGACAGACCTCAAAATCTTGACATTTTTCTTTGGAAAACTGCAGTTGGCCACCTTAATCACTCACTGAAAAACTTTCCCATTAACCCATTCTCCCCTAAACCGGCCTAAACCGGCCATACTTATTATTTTGCTTTCTAACGCCAGACGATTTTACTCATCAATGGGAAACCCCTAGAGTCAATGGGTTAATCACTCACTGAAAATGTCCCATTAAAGGGACTCGAAAAATTATTATTTGAAGGGGTCCATAGCAGCAGTTTGGAAGTTAAGAGCCACCTCCCCTTAACGATTCCTTCCCAAATGATACCATAAAGATTTCTTTCAATTGGTTATTATCACCTATTATTTCATTAAAAAAATTCCTGGCTTCTGACTGAGTGGAGGTTGTTTTCGTGAACAGATACCCGTACTATAGAAATACACTACATGTACAAGTAACATTTACTGTCTTAGCCAACACTGTTCTTTCGACTTTGGGTCTTTTTGAGATGGAGGTTTGTACATGTATACAGTATGAACGTGCATTAGCTACCCTTATCCTCCTTAATTCATTTGGCTTTTTTTTTCATTTTGAATTTTGTCCAGGGTCCTTTATGAGGGCAAGGAGAGACTGATGGCAGGATGTGACATTGTTCTTTACACAGCAACAGGAAAAGAAGCCAATGTCAATAACAGTGGTGGTAGCAGGACATTTATTACTTATAGGCGAGCTTCACAAAAGATGGCCCATTCATCTCTGGCAGTCACTGAGATTTGTGTTATTATCACAAGCAAGGTATAGATAACAATAATTATCGATCATTCTTCATTTTTATTATTAATTATCAATAATAATTTATCGACCATTCATTCATTCACTCATTCATGTTTGGAGAAGAAAATGTTGATCTTTGAATGAACAGCATAGTATACTAACTAGCCAAGACGACATTCCTGAGGGCAAATTCTACCTCTCCTGTCTTGTGGGAGAAGGAGCTCTCATTCTACCTCTCTCTCTCACTTCTTTTGTGTATTATTTTCTGATACACCAAGTTAAAGCTGTTGTTCAACAGCTTAGTGTTCAAAAATAATAATATGATGTAATGTATCCTCAGCCATCCCATGTGATCATTATAAGGTCTCTAAAATCACACTGTTACTCCTACCCTGATTTTAAGACCATTCTCATTGCTTTTAGTCCGTTCCTCTATATGCAACTTCTACATGTAGATACAAACAAGCATGACAGTTCTGGTAAAACCCCTCTTGACACAGCAATTCTCTCTAAACAATACAGTGATTTTCTAGTAGACATGCTTCTTGGATGACTTGTGTCTTTCTTACAATAATTATTAATTTTGCTGTAACCTTCTGCCGGCTGAGAGTATACAATGTAGTTGTTTGGCACCACACATGATTGCAAGTGACGAGGTAATGTGGATCTGGAGGCTTATTACCTTCTGCTTGTTTTCAGAGTGAAAAACCACCTCATGCGTTTTGCTTAATTGACAAGAATCTTAATAAAGGAATGGTAGGTACCTGTATCTCTGTAACAATGCAATGTAACAATTTTCTCTCACTTTATTGGTTAGAAAAACTTGTCTTCAGGAATCTGGTACAGTGCTGGAAACAATCATATTTTCCTTGCTTCACATGTTTCAGGTCCTGACCTGACTGGAATTTGATTGATCATTAATAAAATTATTAGCTTAATAGATAGTCTTTTCATCTTTCAGTGTGAGGATTCAATCTTTGGGGATATTTTTTATTTATATTTTTTAGTAGAGCTCCGCATGCCAAAAGTATGTGTGCAGAGCACCATGGGAAAAAAAGTTAACGCATCTGTGCAAGATAATTTGGTTTTGGTTACTATACGACCACCCATATGTCCACCCCTCTATGAATGCCAATGTTAACCCATTCACCCCTAAACCAGCCTAAACCAGCCATACCCCCAGGAGTCAATGGGTTAATGGCATATTAAACTCTGCTGCAACCCATGTTTTTTGGCGGGAACATCTTTGATATTGGACAGTCATGTTATGATTAATTGACACCTGTCAAAACAATGTATCTGCTGACCATTATCATGTGACCATATCGTTGGCTCAAATTTAAAGGTCACTGAAGTCAGCTATTTTTTTAAGATGACTGCTCACCGGGTACTGGTTTTCAATTGTATTGCAGGCTCAAGCCAGGTTAACTTTTTGTAAAAATAAATAACACTGGAGCTTTGCTTTTAGGCTTGGCTAAATCTACAGTACATACAGTATATTAAACTCTTCAATCCATGTAGTGTATTATGGGGCAGTTTTTAAAGCATTGGTTTTTCGAGCTTTCCCAAGTCAAGATTAAGCACATGTTAATTCAATTTTTCTACTTCATTAAAACATGTTGATCTACATGTATGGCAAATATCAAATAGAATGCGAAAGGTGGCCAGCAAAGCCTTTAATATCAGGGAAGTCTGGAACCCAGTATGTTGCCATGGTAACAAAACCAGTTGGTAGCTCATATTGTGGAGCACATATACTCAAATCTTCCTGCAAAGAATCAAGCATTTCTGATACAAATTGGCTGAGATATCTTTTTTCATCATATTTGATCAAAATTTGGTTGTTTATGACGTCATCACTTGGCTAATTTGCATAAATTATTTTAAAAACTTGAATACATGTATCTCTGGAACAAAAAGAAATATTTGAAAATAGTAAACAGCATTCTTCTTCTCATATAGACTCCATGTTTATGTCTAAAAATGGGTTAGATAGGAAAGATGCGAATTTCGTCATAGTAGCACTTCAAATAAAGCAAAAATTATTATTAAATTACTGACATCAGTGGGGTCCTGGACGGGACATTTTGTTGTGTTCTTGGGCAAGACACTTCACTCTCACGGTTCCTGTCTCCACCCAGGTGCATAAATGGGTACAGGCAAATTTAATGTAGGGGGTAACCCTGCGATGGACTAGCATCCCATCCAGGGGGGGAGTAGAAATACTCCTAGTCGCTTCATGCTTCAGAAACCGGAGATAAGCTCTGGCCTGATGGGCCTTCTAGGCTCGTAGCAGACTTTACCTTTACATCTCTCAAATACAGTCATGTAACTGGTTTGTTTTGAACAGATAATTGATTTAACCATGATCATTTACTGTACTTCCCAGGTTGGCTCAGATGTTTATCTCTGTTATAGAAAATCCTTGGCCAGGCTACGTTCCATTACTTATCCTGCAGGTATAGTACACGCAAATTAACCTTGGCATCATTCTGTAGGGAGCATGGGTGTATGTAAGTCCAGGGTTTTTCCACTGAACATCCTTCAATTAGACATTAGCAGACTTGTACTCCCACAACTTGTTATTCCTTGTAAATATACCTGATCATTAACCTCTTTTCATAGTCATCCAGGCACAGTCATAATAAGTATTAATTATTTTAATCTCACAAAACAAACACTGCTCTATGCATAAATTACATGCACAGTAATAATAATAATTAAGAACTATTCACTGAAGATGAGGTGGCCAGTGGTGGATATTTACTGAACCTTGAAGTGGCAAGGTAAAAATATCAACCATGAGCCATCGACACTGAGGTGAATAGTTGTTTTACGGTATTCTGAATCAGATCAAGATAATAATTATAGCACAAAAAGGCGATTTTAACTCATTTATTTCTGGGCGCAAATCTCACACGTTGCTCAGATGTGAATAGCATACAGATATTCCACTAACTTGTCTAATTTCAGACTGGCAACTGGATATCTTTTTTTGAATTTTGCACTTCAAATTTTGCTACACATGTTCTTTCTGTACACATCCTTACAACATTTGGAGTGAGATTGTAAGTATCTCATCCAAGTGTCTTGTTTTATCAATTTCAGAGGTGCTGAGTCGGTTTCCTGTAGAGGATTATGAGGGATTTCCTCTTCCAGACAAGATTCCAATGTTTTGTCTCCCACAAGGAGCGGTCATTGAATGCTGGCCTGAAAACTCCCAACATCCTCTACCTTCTTTCTCTACCTTTGTGCTCACAGGAGCATCTGGCCAAAAGGTTTGGCAGTGCTATTTCATTTTATTTTTGGCTGACAGTGAATTATTGTGTTTTGGCTAATTCCTTTTCAAAAGTGCTTCTCTCTAGCAGAATTACCGTAATGAATTGCTGTAGAATCAAATTAAATGTAAAAGGTTAAGCAGCTTTTTGGAACCTACTTAAGAACGCATCTGTTTTATTTTATCCTTGTTACGTGTAACACAAGAAGTGTACATGCCTTGTACACCTCTTTGAGTTCTTTGAAAACATAGACTACTTCTGAACAGATATGTACAATATGTAATTTCAAGGTTGAAAATGAAAGATGTCCTCCCTTCTAACTATTCATAATTTTACAAATTGCATGACTGTCTAATTGATTCTTAAGCCACGTACTCTTTATACTTCTATTTGTGTCTCTCTATTCAAGCATAAGCCCTTTGCAGAGCTTTTGCAAAAGGGCAACGTTTGAACCTTTCCTAAAAAGTCTTTCTTGTCCTTAATGCACGAGAGCATCATAATGAGCCAGAAGGGAGAGCATACATGTAGCACTCATACTATGGACAAATATTATTTTAAACAATAATTGCCTTGACCACTTGGTAACAGTCTTACTTGTATGGTTAAATTTTGTACTGAATAAATGAAAGAATGTAGGGGACATGGAGATAGCATTTAATCATACTTGTACAGGTCTGCATGATTGTACATCTTTCAACATGCATGCTACATGTATTAAAACTGTTTTCCTTTATAAGATCTATGGAGCTGCAGTGACTTTTTTTGAAGTTTTGTCTGAGGATCAACTCACAGAGGAAAGGACACAAGCCTTGCAATTAAACAGTGACAATGTGAGAGAAGTGAAAGATTAAATTATAGATGTTAATTTGTTATTGAAGGGACATGACAGTGTGGATATTCGTGTTCTCAAGTTAACTCTGCTTTCCATCTATTTGAGGTTGTTACTCAAATTGATTAGCATAATTGTTATGGGCAATTTTTAAGGGCATTTCGGGTGGGGGGGGGGGGGGGGAGCATCTGTACCATAAGAAAAGGAGCATTAAATGTTGTAGAAAAAGGAGCCTTAAAGTTGCCTTAAGTTTCTTGTACTTTGATTCAGTTCACCGTCAACTTGTGTTGTTATTGAAAGAGTGGTCTTCATTGAAGACCTTCTAGAATAAAACAGTGTTTCAACTATAAAAGTAATTAAGTCATTTTGTAAGAGTAGTACGCTCATGTACAAAACAAACCATTGTCATAAATTAATCATCCCAATAGTATGACTGTTTTGTATTACTTGTCAGAACTATGAAGAAGGCAGAAAGGTTGCCCACACAAACAAGTGCATATGTGTCTTGTCTCACTGGCCTTTTTTTGAAGCTTTCAAGAAGTTTCTGTCTCAGCTTTATCGTATTTCTGTGTCTGCTCAACCATTTCCTATTGAGAGGTATGAATGGCAGAAATTGACTGGAAATCAACTTAATGAATGATAAATATTATTTTAGGGTCCAACCAAATGTTTTCCTTTAATAATACAGTACCTACTTACAGTACTTACTTACAGTACCTACTTACTGTACTTACTTACTTACTTATAGTACCTACTTACAGTACTTACTTACTTACTTACTTACTTACTTACTTGTAGTGTAATTTACATATACATGTATGTTCCTTGTATGTTGTGTCATTCAGGTACATAGCAATTTTGATGCTTGATGTTCCTTTTCCATCACCTCAGAGACCAAGAATTCTTGTACAGGTATGCACGCAGATGACCGATTTATTTGATTTTGATTAGATTTTACTGTACACGTAGATTTTTGTCGTTATTGTCTTTATTTTCTAAATTTTGAATGCTCTGTGGTTTTGTTTCCATAGACAAACATGTATGATCCTTTTGAAATCTGCCAGCCTTACCACACTCCACTTCCTGTCAGGTACTCTTTTATACTGCTACAAAAAGTTGCAAAATTAGTGGAGACACTTCACCTTCCTGGGGTGTTATTAATTTACCTATAGTATTATCTCCCACACTGCAGCCCCCTCCCCCCTTATCAAAGTTGCTAACAATACAAAAAATTGCTGAAAACTTAAACGGTCAACATTGAAAGGG